>NC_133618.1:152179279-152479779 GCF_048593235.1 Sminthopsis crassicaudata
TTCCAAGGCCCTTCACAATCTGACATTTATTCTATCCAATATCATGTTCTAAAGGATTTAACTCTTTTATCTCTGGAACACAGTTCCTGCTCCCTTTAGGACTCACTCTCCTTATGGCTGAATCTTTCGGGCAGCCTGCTACTTCGAGATAGATTGGTTTTAGGAGTTTCCCATGATTACTCCTCAGGCCATCTCTTCAGCTGCCTTCCCTTTCCCCTCTCCCCCTTTCCTAATATAAAACTAAAATCAAACAAAACCTCAATCCTGCTCCTTCTATTTGAAACCTCAATCCTGCTCCTTCCTAAGACTCCACTCGCTACCATGAGACCTTTCCAAAATAAAATTGCCCTCCCTAACTCTTCTCCTATATTTATTATCTCCCTCTTGGGAGCATGGAAGCTCCCCAGGAAAGCGAGGTGGTGCAAGGATAGAGCATTGGGTTTGAAGACTAAGTTCACATACGACCTCAGACACTTAGCAGCTGTGTGACTCTAGGTAAGTCATTCAACCTTTGCCTCAGTTCCCTCAACTGTAAAATGGGGACAATAAAAGGAAGCACCTCCCACTCTGTTGTGAAGAATAATGTCTACTACATACAAAATAGGCTCTATATCAATGTTTTCCCCCTTCACTCCCTCCCTTCTTTTTGAAGGCAAGGACAGTCCTTCACTTTGTGTATGTATGTCCAGCAAAGCACTGTACTTGGCACCCAGCAGTGTTTAGTAAATTTATTTTTCTTTCATTATCCTATTCTACTCCCTGCCACGTATTCAATGTTTGAGCCAAACCAACTATACTACAAACCTTCTCTGCATTCTCTTACCTTTTTCTCTCCTATTGTACAGATGGGCACTAATCAAATGCCCCCTCTCACAAAGCCTGCTCTGATTCCTCCCCACTGGTAGTACCTTTTCCCACACAAATTTCACAAATCCATTGTTTTCTATGGGCCTCCGCACACTGTTACCACCATGTTTGCCTGTGCGTGTGTCCTATCCTTAGAATGCTAGCTCCCGGAGAGCAGCTTTCTCTTAGCTAAACTGTCTCTTCTCCAGTGATCAATGCAGTGCAGTACAAGTAGGAATTTACTATTTGTAAAATGTCGTTCTCAAGTTTAAGCAGCATCTGATTGTTTAGAACTATAAAAACAGCAAAGATGCCATACTTTATGCAACAAACAAAAGGAAATGGAAGAAAAGTGATTGAGCAATGGAGAAGCTCATACCCTTTCTTGTCCAGGGCCTCCACATCCTCTACTCTCATACCAAAGATGAAAAGATTCTCTTCTCCAGCTTCTTCAGCCATCTCCACATTAGCACCATCCATAGTTCCAATAGTGAGGGCTCCATTCAGCATAAATTTCATGTTTCCTGTGCCTGAGGCCTCTGTGCCAGCTGTGGAGATTTGCTCTGACAGGTCAGCTGAAGGGATCACTATGAGATGAGATGAAATGAAAAGGGAAACAAAAAAACAAGATGAGTTCATCCAGCCATTCTTTAACCTTGGTTTTATCAAACCTAGTTTATCTGTCATTCCTAGGTCTACCAGAGAAATAATTTACCAAAACCAATGTGACCAAGAAGAACCAAGACCAAGAGGGAACTTGATTTCTAAAGGTTTTTAATCCATTAGCAAAACTATATTTTTTAAAAAGGGGGGGAGGGTGGGGTGGATTCCCAGATCTCCAGAGGGCATATTTTTAAAAAATTACACACACACACACACACACACACACACACACACACACACACACACACACACACAGAGAGAGAGAGAGAGAGAGAGAGAGAGAGAGAGAGAGAGAGAGAGAGAGAGAGAGAGAGAAAGAGAGAGAGAGAGATAAATATAAATAACAGAGATGGCATTTTTTAGTGGAGTGATACTGGGAAGATACAAGACATGCAGGGAGAGATGACAATCCAACCCAGAATATTTCTTGTTTGTTGGCATTTTCCATGACATGGCATCTAAAGATTTTATCTAGTAGTTTATCCCAAGAGTGCTCTTAATTAGAATTTTTCATGATCTACATGATAGAAAATTTGTACTCTACCTTATAGTTTTCCCCAACATGCTGACAAGAATTGTTTTTTTGGCCTTTCGCTTTATCCAGTACAACATCTTAGTTTGCTGTCATTGCTATTCAAGTTTGATAATAAAATGTCAAAGGGAGTACTTTGTGTTATATTGCTTCTTTTCAATGTATTATTAGTAATACTGATATAATGAATAGCAAATCCACCCTTTCCTTAAAGATGAAAAAATGAGATTTGATTAAATAGAGGTCATTACCAATGTGACAACTAAGATCATATCAAAGAGTTTCCCGAAGAAATTTTCTTTGTGAACACAAGAGTTATCTGAAGAATAAAAAATAAAACTCTGAATACCACCATTCTACATTGAAGATTGGCAGTATACTTAATACTTACTACAGAAAGCAGTTCATAATCTGAATGCACAAAAAAATTACATATTTGAATATGTTCCTTTATTTAGGAAGCTTGCAAAATTGCAACTAAAAGCTTATACTTAGTGAGCCAAGTGAAGCACCTGGGACTGAAGAGATAACTAGGAACTTTCAGAATTCAAACCCTAGCTCAGCTTCTTATTAGATGGTGCAAGTCACTTGCCTGCCAATATGTGTCCTCATACTAGGAAAATTAGGATTTATATTTGAAATCTAGAGCCTTCATCAGCCTGGAAGAAGTCTGGAAGAGTATTCAAGGTCTGCATGTATATATCTGATGCACACTCCTAAGAGCAATCTCAAAAATTCTTTCAATACCAGCTGTAAACAAATAAGAACCAGTACTATTGGCTGCCAGAATCAGAAGTAGCAGATGAGGGCAGATGCTGCAAGAATAATAGAAGCATCTAATTTCTGTGAAAAAGTAAAGAGCAGTTATTTTAACCTCTGAGGAAGTTGTACAGAAGAATGAGAGGGATTTCAAAGAACTCTGAAAAACAAAGTGATGTCCCATGTTAGTTTTTCTTGGTAAGAAGCAATATGGCTATATATAAAGCAAGCCAGGTCAGACCTGACTGAGTTTTCCTTTCCTGAATTCACAAAGGAGAATATTTGAAGAAATTTCCATCCAGTATGAAACACAGTAACACAAAGCTATTAGGCATATTTCTGTTTTATTGCCTTTGATGGTGGCTTCTCCCCATGTGAAGGGACACAAAGAGACATAGGTCTAAAAAGAGATCCAAAATTCAAAAATGGGGGGAAACCAGAAAAACTGGAAAAAAAATCAGGAGGGAAAAGAGAAATAAGGGATGAACTTGAAGGACAAAAGACAGGAAAAAGAACACCATGAAATAAGAGGAATTCAGTGTGAAGGCAGCATGAAATGACTGTCTGCATGGTTGTTAAGTACTCTTTTCTGATCTTTGGACTCCTGGTTTCATTTGGGCCCCAGGTTAAAGTTCATCTTCTTTGGGAAGCCTTTCCCAATTCTCCTTAATCTAGTACCTTCCCTATTGATTATTTCAAATGTATCTTGTACAGAGCTTGTTTCTACCCAGTTATTTACATGTGATCTTCCCTACCAGATTGAGAGCTCCTTGGGAGCTGGGCTGTCTTCCACCTTTCCTGGGACAGGACAGCACTGTTCTGGCACGTAGGGCGCTTAATAAATGTTTATTGCCTCACAAACCATTCTGATATTAAAATGCTAATGTTCCTGCTTGGTCATGCCTAATCTGCTAGTCAAGGATGAAATTCTTTCATGGTAGACTAAAGGCCAGCTGATGATTAGCCTTTCAAGGTTAGCACTCAGGGACCTAGGAAAAATCTTTTCCACCCTTAAGGCTAATCAAGTTTAATCAAAAGTTACAGTTCCAGAGTCTTTGACTCCATATTACAGTTGTCAGTATAGAATATCTTAATAAGAATTGTTTCCATTTGAACCTGAGATGATATATATTTCAAGTAAAGATTTTCAAGTTCTACCTTTTTCAGCTAAAGATACTCGATAATTCTCTAAGAAGATCACTTTAAGCCTGTCTCCAACAACTGGATCTTTATTGACGACATCACCAATGGAGGTAACCAACTTGATGATCATTTTAGCCATATGATAACCAGGAGCAGCCTGCAAAAAAATAAAGATCAGATAGCTTTAAAAATACATGGAAGGCTAGAGATCATTTAAGAATGAGAAAAATTAAAAAGTAAGAAAACTAGTTTATCAGGATAAATGCTTACAAACCAATAAGTTTCTCTTATAGGAGAGTGATTATGAACTATTATTGAAATTAAATGAAACACTGAGGATGCCCTCAAGGAATCATCTCAAGCTATCACTTGACTTTTATGATCAGAATCACAGTCTGAACTATCCAAAATTTTTGCATGTGAAAACAGCCAATAAATGCACATGATTTAATGAGCACCATTTATTAGAGTAATGGCTTACATTTTTTAAAGGAAAATGATATCTTCCTTTTTCCTTATTCCAGGAGACAGTATATGCTATTTCTGAACCTATCACTTCCAGTTCAATTTGAACATTGCTGCTTGTCATTCCTTCCAGTCACATAACATGCTGGTTCCAATCACATAACATGCTGGTTCTATGCTCAAGCACTTTCTGATCGGTCTTATTTCTAATCCCTTCCTTGTATTGAGTATTTCCCATTTATTTTCCCACACCGCTTGTTTGTGCACACTTGTTATGTTGTTTCTTCCATTACATTGTAAATTCTTCAAGAACAGAGACTATCTTTTGCCTTTCTTTGCATCCCCAAAGTGCACAAAACAGGTGCCTATAAATACTTATTGATTATTGGATACAGACATCCACATAGAAAGGGTTTTGAATTTTTTGAGATAAAATTAGATGACTTCTTAGCTACAAAATTCATATGATTTTTATCAAACTACACCAAACCTACAATTATCTGAAAAATAAATTCAATACTTTTGTACTACAAAACATAGCACATACCCCAAATCTTCAAAAACTGGTCATAACAGCCATAGGCATATTGAGCATTTTTGATATTAACCATTTCACCAATCTCACATTTATCTGAGAATATCAATTTCTTTATATTGTTAATTCAATTCTCTCTCTCAGGAATCCTTCTAAGACTTTGGAAAGACAAGAAAAGGGGACAGTGATCCTAAAACAAATAAATTGGCAGGGAGTTAGGCTTCTCAGGCCGCAGAATAAACAAAAGCCACCATTTAGTTAACATATATAAAGCTAAATGTATCATATTGTGATATCCTACTGAATCAAGAAGAACTAGGTTCAAATCTTGCTTCTGACACTGACTAGCTGTGAAGAGGGACAAGTCACTTAATTATTCTCAGCCTTATTTCCTTCCTTTGCAAAAGGAATATAAAATAATAGAACAGTATAGAATAGAACATGGAGAGGCTCAAATGATAATGTATGGAAAGCACTTTATCTTTATCTTTTTAAAAAGCTCCTATAACTATTACCCTAATGCCAATGTCTCATTTTCTCTCATATGGACTCTTACAATACTCTTCTAAGATTTCCCTGCCTCAAATCTCAACTACAAACTATCCTGCATACCACTGCTAAATTAATATGGCCTCCAGAATAAAGTAAAAATGAATTAGCTTCCACAATTAAACTGTAATGCATCCTTGCTTCCTGCTATACACAAATACTCTACACATTTTAACCCAATTATTATTCTGATTCCCAAATGCATTTTCTGTTTTTCCCTCTTGCTAGAATGCCCTTTTCCTGTTTCTACTTTTTTTTTTTTTTTCTGTTTCTACTTGCTGAAATCCTACTCAGGCCAACTCAAATGACTTTCTCCATGAAGCCTACTTCTTCTTTTCTAAATATATGTAAGTCACCAAAGCTAAATGGCATTCTGTCTTTGTCTTACAACACCTATATTCTGCTTTGTGTAGTGGCTGTTTGTGCATTTATGTATAAAGCACTTAGCAGGGTGCCTATAGGTGCTTCTAAAGTATTACTTGCTTTCCTTCCTGTGTCATTTTTTCTCTTCATCACAAGATAAGCTCGGGGCTACATTATTTTTACTTTCCATTAAATGCAGCATCTAAACTAGGAGATCATTATACATTTCAACAATGATATTGTATGAGGATGTATTCTGATGGATGTGGATATCTTCAACATAGGGAAGAGCTAATCCAATTCCAATTGATCAATGATGGACAGAATCAGCTACATCCAAAAAAGGAACACTGGGAAATGAGTGTAAACTGTGAGCATTATTATTATTTTTTTGTTTTTTGTTTTTCTTCCCAGACTATTTTTACCTTCTGAATACAATTCTTCCTTTGCAACAATAACAACAACAAAATTCGGTTCTGCACATATATACTGTACCTAGGATATACTATAAGATATTTAATATGTATGGGAATGCCTGCCATCTAGGGGAGGGGTGGAGGGAAGAGGGGAAAAATTCGGGGGAGTGGAGGGAAGGAGGGGAAAAATTCAGAACAGAAGGGAGTACAAGGGATAATGTTGTAAAAAAAAAAAATTACCTATGCATATGTACTGTCAAAAATGTTAAAATTATAAAAATTAATAAAAAAAATTGGAGAAAAAAAAAGAAATTAAAAAAAAATGCAGCATCTAGCATGATACCTTAACATTATGAAACCTAAATATCTAATCAATTGAAACAATCCTACAAGGAATACTCCTGCAGAATGCTTAATAATCTTAAAGCCTATATAGGATGTTCAGCTAAGCCATTACATTGTGGCAAATGACAAATCACATCTCCTATCCAGGTTCCTTCAAATTCTACTTACCTGCTTAAGAATCTTAGAAAAGAAATACTGCAGATTTCAGAGTTCAGTGCCATCAAGTACAAGACCTCCTTAAATTAGCATCCTTCAAAAATATATAACATTTCATGAAGTACTGTGCTTTTAAAGGATTCTTTCCCTATGTTCTTTAATTGCAAAACTGATAGAGGATTTTATTTATCTTATGAGATTAAGTAAAACTTGTATATAAAGTTTGCAGAACCAGTAGATATATTTACAATCGCTGTTTGTTTACTGAGCCTTCCTGAAATAATATTATATAAGTACTAAGTGCAATTTTAAAATATTTAAAGAAATTGAATTAGAGCAAAAATAACTCAATTTTCAATTGATAAGCTACACACTACATACTTTGTGTTATTTTCCAAATACTCATAATAGAATGGGATGACTGAATTGTAAGAATGCTATGGTATGCATTTCAAATGATTTAACCAGAGGAATGTAGAGGAGTAAGTTACAATGAGAAAAGAGAATAGTATTTGCTCCAGGGTAAATTATATGAATGTCTGTGGTATAGTAATCAAATAAATAGCACAGGCTTGATCACCCTATGCTAGCTATCCTTGGGTACAAAAACAGTCCAAAGATGGACTGCACTGCTACAGTATCCCACCATTAACTATGTATGTGGTACAATGGCTCAGGACATTACAGGCTAAGTTTCCTCATCAGAAGTTTTGTCAAATATGCCTGATGACAAGATGCACTTAAAAAACAACAACTTTTTTTTGAGTTATCCTGAATTATAAATTCAGAAAACAAAAACTGGCAGAAATGCTAATATCTTACTTCAATAAAGTCCCTAGATTCACACAGGATTCAGGTGAACAAAACGCTGAGGACCTTGAAAAAGGCATAAGTATGATTACTAATCCACTATCACAGATCAGTTGCAAGGGACTTGAATAGGCCCCTGTTTGGTTGATGACTGACTGAAAGAAGAACCCATCTAATAAGGACTTGCTCTACGTAAAGCACTGTGCTAAGTGCTAGAGATACCCACAGAAAAGTAAGACAAGCCCTGTTCATATTCTAACAGGGGAAGACAACCACAGAGGTTTCAGGTCCTGAAAGTAGAGTGATAGTGCTTCTTCATTAATGTCATTTCCATGGATAACACATCTGTTGATTTAGGGACTCCTCCTATTCCCAATGCTTTTGGACTGAGGACCTTGGGCTGTTTCCACTTAAGTCTGAGGGAAGATGCTAGTCAAAGTAGTGGTGACAATGGTTCATGAGGCATTAACTATGCATCCCTATCTAGATCTTTAAACAACCTTCTCTTTTTCCTTCTCATTAGAACTGTCTTTTTGTGTCTTCAGAATGTCTCACTAAGCTGACTTTCTCTGACAAGGCCTGCTACTTTCCTGGCAAGATATAGAACCTCCCTGGGCTGCACTTACCTCATCTGTAAAATGGGAGAACTGGGTTAGATGGCCTCTGGGCCTGGCCTAATGAAAAATCTATGATCTTAACATTTTTAATAAATAAGATCCTGCCAATCTTTCCTCTGTACTTTTGCAATCTGCTCTTTCCAAATCTAGAGTACGTGTCAAACAATGTCTTCATCAGAAACTCTAAGGGAGCACAACTATTTTTCTTTATCCCGACACACCCAGATCCCCATCACATCCAACCCAACAATCAAAGAACCTTGAACTTTTTTGACTACTTTCAGGACTGCAGAAGAGCAAATGTATTGATTTTCTTCCCTTTAAAAAAAAATTGTGTTTCTCCTCAATTACATGTAAAACAATTTTCAACATTTTTTATTATAGCTTTTTATTTACAAGATATATGCATGGGTAATTTTTGTCAACATTCATTTTTAAAAATGAATTCTAAATTCTCTTTCTCCCTCCCCACCCCCTTCATTAAGAAGGCAGACAACTTGATATATTTTATACATGTATAATCATGCAAAACATTTCCATATTAGTCATGTTGTAAAAGAAAATACAGACCAAAATAAAAATGCATGAAAAATTAAAAAGGTAAAAGTAGGCTTTAATTCCATCAGTTCTTTCTCTAGTTGTTTTTATGAGAAGTCCTTCAGAGTTGTCTTAGATAAAAGTATTATTTTCAAAAAAAGAAATTGAACATAAGGTACAAAATACAACTTAATTTTTATAACCTGCTAGTATTCTAGAAAGTGTTATTAAAGGGAAGATGAATGAATATCCAGAAACAGAGTGTTAACTAATAATCAGCAAGGTTTTACCAAGAATCCAGCCATGCTAGATTAATTTCATTTCCTTTCTTGTTATGAAACTGGCAGAGAAGCCATATGGTACAAGGGATAAAACAGTCTGCCTACAAGCTAGGAAGCCCTGGGTTCAGATCTCTCCTTCTGGCTAGGAAAGAGGATGTAGACTGTGACCTCAGTGCTCTGTTCAGCGAAGAGATGCTGACCTGGAGGAGTTTCCTATCCCAATGAGGTCCCAGTTCTGGTCTCTGTGCTCTTCCCAAGATCTAAAGTTTGGAAGAATACTGTAGACAGGTGGGACAAGAGAGCTGGAAAGGTTCTTGGAGAACACTTAGTCTACTCCCAATGTTTTAAATAAGAGGAACATGAGGTCCCAAGAAATGACTCTCGATGACCAAGTCAAAAGAGCAGAAGTTGAAGACAGGTCTGGGACTCTATGTGTAGGTAAGCTAGGAGTCTGTGTAGTTTCAGGGAAAATCTGCTAAAATTTAGAGTATATAGCAAAGTATATGAAAGAGGCCTTCATGAAAAGATAAAGAAATACTGGAGCAGAGGTGGAGCTAGCTAAAGAATACATACAAGAGCAGTTACTAAAGCTTGCCAAGGGGGTTCCAATGGAGTGCCCAAATTGTCTGTGCTTTGCACTGTGCTGTTTACTATTCAATGACTTAGATAATGACATTATGAGGGGCATGCAGTGGAAACAAGTAGAGAAGCAAAGTTAGGAAAGACAAAATAGACAAGCAAGAATTTTAAGAGCTTGATTGGCTCTAGCATTGGGCCAAATTGAAGATGAAATTTAAGATGGATCAATGCAAAGTGTTGCGCTTGGATACAAAAAACTCTTATTTCACAAGAACAAGATGGGGAAAGTTCCCTAGAAAGCAATTTGACTGAAAAATAATGGGGAGTAGGAGGGTAATTGGACTTTCAGTTCAAAGATACAGAAGTCATTAAGACATATCTTACCTTTCCTCCAATCATGACAGTCCTTGGTACAAAGGATTTGCCTGGGTCTTTCCTTATTCCTATAGGGTTAACAAAAGAGGTTAAAGTGGGACAATTACTTAAAAGGTCACTTCATATTACAGCTGACTGATAAAGCCCTTTGTTCACTACAACATACATAAATATACAATAGAAGGGGAAAACATCAAAATGATACAAGTAGAGAAGAAAGGATGGTTCTTCCATGCAGATGAAACATAAAATATGGCACAGTAATTGCAACTTAAAACTTGATTGGAAAAATCATTTTCTTCTCCATATGATAATGAAAAATAAGTTCACTTCATTTTCTTTACTGTGTATTATCTGAGGTTATTAAAAATATGAGATAAACATAAATTAGTCACTGAAAATGTAGATTATATGTGTAATTTTTCTGAGTGAGGCATTTCAACAACTTTAAAAAGATCTGATCACAAAAATCTTATGAGAAAAAACTCATGAGAAAGTAATTTGGGAGACATTACCTGAAAGCTCTTGAATAGACGTGAAAGAGAAGACCAGTGAGGAAATCTACCCAGAACTTATTTGCATTTCAATTTTTTTAGAGCATTTTAAATTAGGGCCCAGAGTACTGACCTACTCACTGCCATTCAGATAATAATTGATACAGCCAGAATTTTTGTACTCAAGCTCTTTAGCTTCACATTCACAGCTTAAAGAATATTATTTAGAATCACATTCTCAGACAATTTTTTTCATACCTGCAAAGGCAGGTATTTTCCTCATTCCACAGATGAAAAAACTAAAGCCCAAGAAATTAAATGAATTGTTCTGGCTTTAACAAGCAGAAGAGCCAACACTAGAGTTCAACCAAGTTTTCTGATTTCTGATTCTTTCCACTAAGTCAATGATTTGGAATCTTAGATCCATCAATCAAGAAATAAAAATAAGCTAATATCAACTTCCAGACCAGTGACTGGTCAGCTTCAATCTGGGCCAAGGGAAGAACAGGCTAGAGAGATACTGGGGTAGTTCATTATCCTCACCAACTATCAAGCTAAAGTTGCTGAAGGCTATATGCCAGTGATAGAAGGTAGAGAGAGAGAGCATTAATCATAGAGCAAATCCATTGCACAAAGCAAAACACAACCTAAGGCCACCAGGAAACTTCCATCAAAGCTGGACTGAGAAAACTACTATTCTTCTCAGTAGCCAATGAGGATTAAGGAAAGTAAGAACTGTGAAATCACTTCAACCTTCAACTAGTAAGCAATATCCCATATGCTTTTTACCAGTTTTCCTTCAACACACTATAATAAGCATCTAGGATTTATAAAGCACTTTATAATTTTTTAAAATTTCATTCATAGTTCCCTAAGAGCTATAAGAGATATTATAATCCCTATTTCATATGTGAGGCAACTGGTTAAGGGAGGTTGTAATTTGTCCATGGGCATGTTATAAAAGGTGGGATATGAACCTACTTTCTTGCCTAAAAGTCTAGTCGGGGTCCTATCTGCTACAAAGCACTGATCCTAACCAATGTATCTTTTGTCATATTAGGTATATGTCTGCAATGTGATTTGTTTTACTTTGGTCTTTGTCATAAAACCACTTAGCATGGTGCCTTGAAGAAAGTAGGACAGAACACTGACCCTAAGTCAGAAGGGCCTGAGTTTAAATCTGGCCTCAGACACTTATTAGCTGTGCGATGTTGGGCAAGTCATTTAACTCCAAATGACTCCAAAAGAATGAAGACAGTGGAACTTGACTGACTGAACTGAAAATTGCTCTTAACATTCACAATGGAAAATAAAAACATCTTTATTTTGAGAAATATGCATTCTCATTGACATGTGGCAATTCTTATTTTACCAATAGAGAGGCAGTGGTCCCAAAGAAGTTCCAAATAGCTGAAAGACTCACATTAGCCAACCTTCGGAAGCCTTTTTAGTTTTAAAAGACCAAATGCTCTATAAAATTCAAATGCAAATAAAGCTCTGGGTAGATTTCCTCACTGGTTTCACTGTGAAAATATGTTGGACTTTAATTTGAAGTCATGCTCCTGGAGTTCTCCATACTGAAATATATTCCCTTCTTTCAAACCTATCTAAAATCTTTATTCCAACCCTTTGGTTTCCAAGTCTCTTTTTTCCCTGAAGCCTTTCTTGTCAATTCTCATCTTGGTAATATTCTCTTTTCTCTGAACTTTCATGGTATTTATTATCCACATCATTTATATCTTGCATTGTTAATGAATTATTTCATTATGTAAATTTCTGTAATTTTGAATAGATTTTTTAGTTCCTAAAGACAATAACTTTTTTGCTTACTTTGTATTTTCTTCAATTCATAGAATTGGTTGGAACAAAGTACATATTCAAATACTTTCTAAATGAATATTTTGATAATTTTTTCCTAGGGATTTTTTGGTCTAAATTATTTTATTTAGAAAGCTGATATCCATCTATTTACTGATAGACATAAAAACTTTCAGTTTCACAGTTTAAATAGGTCACAATAAACTTAATTTAGGAAAACAACATGTTCTCTCTTCCCCTGGGGATCACTAAAAAGATCTGAGACCAAGTCATCCTTCACACTTCATTCATGGATAAAAATTAAGTACAACTGCTCAACATCAAGGTAACAAGATCTGATATTTATTAATTAGAAAATAGCAATTTAACTTAAAAGACAATCTTCTCTGATACAAAGATAAAAAATATGGGGAAAAAACTTAGAGCCCTGTATTTCTTAGAAAGCCAATTTAAAATTAAGTCTGTAAACAAATATTAGCTGGCCCTATTAGGAAAAAACCAGCATCATTTCAATATGGAGTTTGAGGTCACACACACACACAAACATACACACACACAGAATTTGTAAGGTGAATCCCAGACCTTTTCCTGTGATCTTGGTGTGAAATGAAGTAGTTGGTATAACTGATATCTAAAATCTCATTTCTAGCTATGTCCTTAAAAATGAAATACAAGTCTATTATCTTAAACTACCCTCTCTTTGATATGATCCATGGTCTGAGGGGAAAACTCTTGTTAGGTCACTGGTAGCAAACTATAAGACAGAATAACAGATGACAAAATCAAGTGAGAACTGAAGAGACCTAGGAAACTGTTGGGAGCAAATGGGTCTTTGGAAGAGGAGAATCATGAAATGACTAAGACTCGAAATGCTAATGACATCAACACTTACGATTGTACAGAGTGATGATGTGTAAGCAGTTCAGCAACTGCCTCTTGTACTCGTGGATTCTCTTCACATGAACATCAAACATTGAGGAGGGATTTATTTTCACCTTGTATTCCTGCTCTAGGAAGGCAGAAAACTTCAATTTGTTTTCCTGGGGAGGAGAAAACAGAAGGAAGCCTTTGATTTTTTTCCAGATTTCCTTTTTGCCCGGTAAATACTATAATACTGCCCAAATGATAGCTTTGGGGATCCAGCTATTCCTATTCCCTATAGGATAATTCTCTATAATTTTTGATTCATCCCTGACATAGCATCTTTTCCCATTTTGCTGGAATCCAACAGGGATGGAAAAATTCATAGGTAGTCAAAGAAGAGGAAGGGAGGCAGAATATTGTAAGGCTTGAAGATCAGTACTGAGATGAAAAGATTAGACCAAAAAGCAAGTGGCAGAAAGGGGTGCCAAAATAAAAAGGAACCACTGAATGTAAAAAAGAATGTTAATAACAGAAAATAAAGAGTTAAGAGAAAGAGGAAAGAACAATGACAATTTAAAAATAGAAAGTATTACTAGCATTACGCTAAGTTAAACATTTAGAAAAGAGAAATCAATTTTGCACTATAATGTTTTAATGGAAGACACCATCAGATATAAATCAAGGCAAGAATTCTGTTGTGTTTTACTTCAAGGTAGCTATTTGTGGATTCAGTTTTTGGTTTGAAAGGCTTCAAATTACATAAATTCAGCTTTTGACTAGAATTTCCAAAGGTCACACTGTCAGTAAATTTTTAAGGTTAAACCTGACTATACCAAGAGACCACTAAGATTTACTTTTCATTTTATTTTTTTCATTATAGCTTTTTATTTTCAAAATATATACATGGATAATTTTTAACATTCACCCCTACAAAACCCTGTGTCCTAATTTTTCCCCTCCCTTTCCTCCACTCTCTCCTCCAGTTAACAAATGATCTAATATATGTTAAACATGTGCAATTCTTCTATACATAATTCCACAAAATATCATGCTGTACAAGAAATATCAGATCAAAAAGGGAAAAAAATGAAAAAGAAAACAAAATGCAAGCAAACAACAAAAAGAGTGAAAATACTATGTTGTGGTACACATTCAGTTCTCACTGTCCTTGACTCTGTCATCATAAAGACCATTGGAACTGGTCTGAATTACCTGATTGTTGAAAAGAGCCAAGTCCATCAGAACTGATAAACTTTTTAACCAACAAAGCACATAGTCTAAACTACTATTATTCAGCTATTTTCCATAGCGGAACTGTGCTGGGTGTGAGAAATAAAAAGACAAAAACAAAATGTCCCTGCCCTTAAGGAGCACAGCTCTCCTTCACATTCCAGAGGGATATATCTATCTATCTATCTATCTATCTATCTATATATATATATATATATATATATATATATATATATATATATATATATATATATATATATATAAAAGCAAGAAATTAAAAGAATATGTAGAGCAATACAAAACAATTTTCAAGAGGAAGACAGTGCAAATAACTATAGGCATAAAGAAAAGTTTTAATATAGGGGACACCTAAGCTGTAATGTTCTGTGGTCTCCAGAAACTGCCGATCGCTCTCAATCTCCCAGCCAGACTCTTCTTCCTGTAGAGAGCCATCCCAACTCTGACCTAGAGTAGACTCTTCTCCCTTGCTCAATGTTGCTTCTTTTATCCTCCCAGAGAATGGGCGTGGAATAACGCAGGGGCTCATGGGAAAAAATACTTCAACCAATGAACTTGCTCCTCTTAAACATGCAAGCTCCTCCCCAGAAGTTCAAAGGGGTAAAACTCTCCTTAAAGGCCTGAGCCAAAAGGTGTGAACTAGAGAATTGTTAAGTACTGACTTAGCACTTAGTAAGAACCTATGATCTCATTATTTCAGCACTTAGTAAGAACCTAACACTACACCTTGAAAGGAGGAAGGGATTCTAAGAGATAGAAATAGGGAGTGATATCTAAATATGAGAAAATTAATTGTGAAAAGGCTAGGAATGGAAGATGGAAGGTTATACACTGGAAATAGCTCTCCAGTTGGATGGGAACTTAAATATGAAAAAGAATAATGTGAAATAATAATGAGAAGGATAGGTGGAAGCCAAACTGCAAATAAATTTTAGTGAAAGGTATATATTTCTCCCAGAGGCCAAAGGAAACCAATGAAAAGTAGGAGAATGACATGGTCACACCTGTGCTTTAAAATATCAAATTTGGCAACTAGGTAAATGAACTGATGAAGAGACTGGAAGCAGAGAAGCAATTACAACAGTTCATTTGGAGGGTGATAGAGGCCTCAGGGTTTAAACAAAGGGAAAAGAAGCAGACGATTTCAGAATATACTATAAAAGCAAAATAGGTCAGATTTATTAACTGATTCTAGATATCAATGGGAGTTAAGGGAAAGGAATTAATCAAGATTAGTATTATTGTTAATTAAGATTGCAAATCTGAGTGACTGAAAGGATTGTTGTGACTCAATAGAAATAGGGAGGTTTAGCAAAGAAGTGGATTCTTCCCCTCATGTATTAATTATCAAAGAACTTGTTTTTGTGCAAGTATTACATATTTATTCACCAATCTGAATGAAGTGGTTGCTTAATGTTTTTTTTTTAACTTTAGCTATTACCATAGTCCAAAAGAGTGAGTGAATTACTAAGTTTCAAATGATTTCATAACTTGTATATGCTAAAAAAAAAAATTAGGGGAAAAAAATGGGGTTACAGAGTAGTTTAAAGTGAGAAAATTACAGGAAAATTCACACTATTATTACCTGTTTGACTTTGGCCACATCCCTGATGAATACTTCATCATTGACCAATGGTAAAAGCTTCTTCAGCTGACTTAAATTAGTGATAAAATCTTCTCCAATTCTCTAGAGAAATGCAAAAAGAATTGTTAGAAGCAGTTGTGCTTTTTGATAAACTGTAACATAATCAACATGCTATTCTTATTAATGCTGTTGAAACAACCATTTGTATTGATGCATTTCCCTAATTTTCACATCCCTTTATAAGTGCCTACTCCAAGGTACTTAACTAGTTGATAAAGCAGGTGCTTCCACACACTTTAAATTCAGTAACTAATAGAGGCTGATCTTTTCTCCTACATTTTAACCAAAGATTGTAACCTTACCATGCACTCAATGCTACAAAACTTTAGAGCAAGTCACTAAGCCTACTATTAATAAAAATAAACTGTTCAATTCAAAGATGAGAATTTTTTTTCAATTTCAAATAAAGACTTGAAGCAAAAAACCCCCACTATTATACCCTCTCAACCAGAAGAATAACCAAGATCTAATCCTGCCATGTTCTAAAACTTCCCTCACTTCTATTATCTGTGAGTCTTAGGGGTAACCACTGTAAGATCAACTCACCTCCACAATGATCTCTGCTAGACCTGGATTGCACAACAGTAGCCATCTTCTGGGAGTAATACCATTAGTCTTGTTCTGGAACTTCTCTGGCTCTAGTTCATAAAAATCTTTAAAACTAAAAGATAAAATAAATAAGGAAAGCTCATAAAATGTTTTTGTTTGGAACAGGATAAAAAAGACTCCCTTTTTTTGCCTAAAAAAAAAAGGCTTCCAAACTCAAACATACATAAAACACCTAACATAGAATTTTTAAATTATCACCCTCCATCAGCAAAACACTTTATGTAAGTATAAATAGGATTCATAAGGTAAATTACCTGGCCAAGGTACTGTGGTATGTATTTTTTACTCAGATTAAACAAATTTGAGAAGGGTACCACTTTCCTAGTGAAGGAAAAGATCTCACTATACTTTCTCTCACTAGTGGAACTTCTCAGGGGCAAGGACATTTTTTCTTTGTATACTTAGCACAGTTACACGCACATAAAGGTCACTTAATAGATGTTGAGTTGAGGTGAACATTGTTTTCAGGCAGTAAAAGAAATATAGAAAGGTTATATCATTGTGGCATAGTGTGAAGTGTAACGAGCCAGAAGACCTGGGGGTTCAAATCTGTACTCTTACTATCTGGGTTTTTTATGTTAGAGTAAAGGGCAGATCTCAAGGGCAGATTATAAGAAGCACTCGGAGGCTTATTCTGCCTGAGCCTGACAAACAAGGCAAGGATGGTATTGAGTAGACCTCATTAAGGAGGGAAAGCCTCCTTCCCCCTCACTGATCATGGACTTGGCTCTTATACTCTCAGCTCTGGATATAAAAAGGGGGTTGGAGAAGATGGAGGAGGAGCTCCAGAAAGGAAGAAGGCTAGAGGGAACATCAGGGAACACTATGTAAAGTATAGAATAAAGACCTAGTGCCACAGATTTGAGTGACTTGGGTGTTCTATGGGGAACCTCTAAAGAGGTAGCTCTCTGAGATAATTAGAGCAGAAGACGTCTGAAGACCTGGGAAAGGTAAGAAACCAGTTGACCCCCGCTGAGGTGAGCAGCGGGGAGTTAACGTAGAACAAATCATTTGACTTCTATTAGTCTCAATTTTATCATTAATAAAATTAATTAGTCCAGATTATCTCTAAGGTCCCTTTCAGTAGGAATGTTCTATGGTCTATATGAGAAAGACAACAAGTCTCTTACCTATTAATACTCCAAAACAGGGTGAAACAAACTGATGGTCTTAATTATTTGTGGGCCAAAGTCTAATGTTAGCCATCATCTTGATAGAGGCTTCCTTTAGCCACAATCTCAAGAGAAGCAAAGGAGGATAAGAGGGTTGAAAGAATTCCTGCCCACCTAATGAGATGATTTCTTTGAGTTTAGGGATGAAGAGGCAAATACGTGTTACTGGTTAACATTTAGGCCACCTGTGCCATAGTATCATCAGTCTTAATGGAGAAATAAAAGAACTTTCAATTGAGGTTTGACCCTTAAAAATATGTAACTTTATGCCAAGACCTAAATCTTGGATCCTCCTGACCTGCCTCCTCCTTAACCAACAAAGCACATAGTCTAAACTATTATTATTCAGCTATTTTCCATAGCTATAGTATAACTTCACTTCAAAGTAAAATTTGTGCCTCTCAATTTAACAAACATTGGAAGTGTCTTGGTGGCAAAGTGGACAAAGCAAAAGATTTGTTGTCAGGAAGATATGAGTTTGAATCCTGCCTCAGTTGCTTACTGATCTGAGTTCAAATTCAGCCTGTCACAATTATGAACTGTGTGACCACAGACAAGTCACTTAATCTCTCCTTGCCTCAGTTTCCTCATCTGCAAAATGAGATACCAGCACCTATTTCAGGGGATTGCTATGAAGATCAAATGAGATAATTTATATAAGGTAGTTCGCAAATCTTTATATATCTATATAAATGCTAGCTACTATCATGTGTCAGGAACTGTGCTGGAACCGTACTCTACTGAACTAAATATGTATTTCATTATGTGAATTGACTGTTTCGTATGTAAACTCAATGATTCAATTCATATGGCATTCTTGGTGACACAAGTGGATTAAATCAAAGGCATGTGGCTGAATTTAAATTTAATACATGCACTGTCCAAGCACTCACACAGAATGTTTCACAATTTCTGAGTGAATTCTTGCTACTCCGTTGACAGCGTGGGACCCAATCACACAAAGATGGGCCATGTTAATCCTCTTACAGTCTCCTTCCTCAATCACAGACATCCTCCTCAGTCTGTCCACATCCCCAGGAAACATGGCAGCTACATTCTGTTACCAAGGTATAGAGAAACATTAGTGACTTCTCTCTCTGAATCCAAAGCTAATAAGAATAATGAAATATCCCATTCTCTAGCTACACAGAAAGGATTTTCAGCTTCTTCCCCCCAAATCACAGAGCATGATAAAGAAAAATAGCAGCAAATATTCCCAAATATCTTAGGAGAGTTGACCATATCACAGCAACTCGATAGATTCTAAATGTTACTAAATATTTTCATCATTCCCTGACAGAAATTTTAAAAAACAGACTTAAAACTAAAATTTTAAAGTATCTACATTTTGCTTTTTCATAAGCTAGTAAATTCTACAAGGTAGAGTAGTTAAAATACTGAATTTTGAGTCAAAAAATACTGATTTCAAATCTTCCCTTTAATATATGCTAGCTGTAAGACTCAAGGCAAACCACTTAGTCTTATATGCCTGAATTAATTCCCTTAAACTTATTTATTAAGTTGTTGACAGATTACAATGTGTGTAGAAAAAGAGAAATCCCACACTACAAGTTTCCTATGCTGTCAAAAATCACACATTCTTCATGTATTAAGTGTATGCAGGACAGAAACCTGCTGCCATAACAAGGGATAAAAACTAATCAGCATTATACTAAGTAGTCCAAATCCAGTGTTTGATCAGGTATGGGATTCCTTCTGACTCCAGGGGAAAAAAAGAAATGAAAACTGGCATAAAACTTCCTAAACAGAGTTCCAACTTTAATATTATGGCAGCCATTACAGAATTCTACAGGTACGTAGGGAGCTGTATCAGGAGGTCTATAGCTTGACCACTAATTAATTACCCCTAACGGTACTATAAGAATACTCCTAAATATATACTGGTGGCTAAAATGACCTTTTAAAATAGCATTTTATGTCATCTTCTAGAATTCATTTAAAGGAGAATAAGTGGAAGGTAATTCCCTACCAAGATGAAATCATCTTCTATTTCCCTCCCTCCCTTCCCCCTCAGTCATCCCTTTCAGAAGGGCAGCCTTACATCCAAGTGCTTCTGATTAACAGCGTAAATAATCTCCAGGTGTCTTGGCAGGAGCTTCTCAAACATTGAGACCGGCCATCTCTCCAGAGCCTCGGGAAGGACAGTGTGGTTGGTGTAGGCACATGTTTTTTTGGTGATCTCCCAGGCCTAAAATGCAGGTTAGAAAGCTTAATTTAAATGCAACTTAAAGAAAAAAATGTCACCTCTTTCTCCAGCAAGCTAAGACAAATGAAAACTCCTGAGGGAAGACTGGAGATCCAAGGGAGAAGAGGATGGGAAAGCTGCCCCTTCTACAGGCTCAGACTGAGGCTACACTGCCCTCTCCTGCACGTAAAGGGGTACAGCAAGGCCGCACACCAAAACGGAATAGCCATTTCAGAGAGAATACCTCAAAACGCAGGGCGTTTTTGGCTGGTTCTGTAAAGGTAGGAAGGACTTCACAGGTTGATCATTTCTTTCCTAAGGGAAAAGAATCTACTACAGGCGCTTCAGGGCTCCGATACCTGGGTCATGAGACCCAAACACACTGGGTACTTCTCTGAGGCTCTTCCAATTAATTCTCTACTGACTTAACAACATGCAAGATTCAGTGTGTCAGAACTCTTCTCCACTCCCCAAATGATCGATGAAGTACTATGTTCATACTACTCAAACAGCCTTCCTTCCTTTCATTCAAAAGAAATAACTTAGGGATTTTCTCCTTGCTCACCTCTCTAAGAACCCTTTTACTTTAATCACAGTACTGCCTCCTATCTCACAGAATCAAGATGGGAAGTTATAGAGAAATTCATACAGAAATGGTAGTATTTGGATAAGCTGTGCTAGACTTTCAGGACACCAAAAGCACCGACCTTCTTTCCCTGGCCCCACCAGCACGTCTTGTCCTTACCTTATCCCAATCCACCTTTTCCACATCTACTAGGATTCTCATGAGCTCTGGAATAGAGAGGGCTGGATGGGTATCATTGAGCTGAATGGCAACCTGGAATTGAAATCAACAATTTTGGGCCATGTTCCTCTCTTTCTTTTGCAGTTTAGCACAAGAACCACAACAGAAGCAATGGAAAATATTGATAAGAATTTCAACTATTGCAAATGAACCCTAAGTTGTCAGGGAGCCCAGAACGGAAGTAATAATTTTTTTTAAATTTTATAATTATAAATTTTTTGAGAGTATATATGCATGAGTAATTTTATCCCTTGTATTCATTTTTCCAAATTTTCCCCTCCTTCTCTCTACTCCCTCCCCTAGATGACAGGCAATCCCATACATTTTACATGTGTTACATTATAACCTAGATACAATATATGTGTGTAAATCCCATTTTCTTGTTGCACGTTAAGTACTGGATTCCGAAGGTATAATTAACCTGGGTAGATAGACAGTAGTGCTAATATTTTACATTCACTTCCCAGTGTTTCTTCTCTGGGTGTAGTTGTTTCTGTCCATCACTGATCAGCTGGAAGTGAGTTGGATCTTCTTTATGTTGAAGATATCCACTTCCATCAGAATACATCTTCATACAACATTGTTGTTTAAGTGTATAGTGATCTTCTGGTTCTGCTCATTTCACTCAGCATCAGTTCATGTAAGTTTCTCCAAGCCTTTCTGAATTCTGAATTCATCCTGCTGGTCATTTCTTACAGAACAATAATATTCCATAACATTCATATACCACAATTTACCCAACCATTCTCCAATTGATGGACATCCATTCATCTTCCAGTTTCTAGCCACTATGAAAAGAGCTGCCACAAACATTTTGGCACATACAGGTCACTTTCCCCTCTTTAGTATTTCTTTGGGATATAAGCCCAGTAGTAGCACTGCTGGATCAAAGGGTATGCACAGTTTGATAACTTTTTGGGCATAGTTCCAAATTGCTCTCCAGAATGGCTGGATTCTTTCACAACTCCACCAACAATGTATTAGTGTCCCAGTTTTCCCACATCCCCTCCAACATTCATCATTATTTGTTCCTGTCATCTTAGATAATCTGACAGGTGTGTAGTGGTGTCTCAGAGTTGTCTTAATTTGCATTTCTCTGATCAGTAGTGATATGGAACACTCTTTCATACGAGTGGATATAGTTTCAATTTCATTATCTGAGAATTGTCTGTTCATATCCTTTGACCATTTATCAATTGGAGAATGGTTTGATTTCTTATAAATTAGGATCAATTCTCTATATATTTTGGAAATGAGACCTTTATCAGAACCTTTAACTGTAAAAATATTTTCCCAATTTGTTACTTCCCTTCTAATTTTGTTTGCATTAGTATTGTTTGTACAGAAACTTTTTAGTTTGATGTAATCAAAATCTTCTATTTTGTGATCAATAATGACCTCTAGTTCTCCTCTAGTCTTAAATTCCTTCCTCCTCCACTGGTCTGAGAGGTATACTATCCTCTGTTGGAGGTAATAATTTAACATGACATCTAGGACACTAATCTTCGACTTTGCCAGGAATGTGAGTTGAGGATTAAAAAGAAAAAAGCAGCTTTTTCCTCCTGTCAGTAATACAACTGTCTGAAGAGCAATATCTAGAGATAGGACACAAGATCCTAAGTTGGAGATGAAAGGCATTTCTGAGGTAATCTAGGCCCCCCTCATACTATACATAGAAAATTCAGGAAAGAAAAGCTCAGTAAAGTCAAGTAGATCATCAAGTCACACAAATGATAAGTGGCAGAATTGAAATTTGTAGCTAGATTCCAAATTCCAAATCCAAAACTTATCTTACTGTATCACAACTCCCTTACTGTCTCACAACTCCCTATGTCCATTTAAATACATACAAAATACAAAAACAGCATATTTTGTCATAGTCATTTTTTAATTATGTCTGGCTCTCTGTAATCCCGTTGAGAGTTTGCCATTTCCTTCTCCAGCTCATTTTACAAATGAGGATATTGAGGCAAACTGGGTTAAATGACTTGCCTAGGGTCAGACAACTAGCAAGTGACTGAGGCTATATTTAAACTCAAGAAGACATTTATGTTCTTAACTCCAGGCCCAGCACTTTATCCACTGAATCATCTAGCTTCCCCATATACAAGAACAATGGATGATGACAAGTGTCCTGTGAGGATAATTTATCATCATTCTGATGTTAGTGAATGGTTATCAATAAGAGGATGAATAAATATCTATACTAATCTCTTTTTTTTTATAGTATTTCATTCGTGATTCTGAATATTTAAGTAATTTTCTAAAACACCATTTCTTTTTTTATTTTATTTTGTTAGTTTCTATCTCCAAAAACTTTTTTATTATTATTAAAGTCTTTTATTTTCAAAACAAAAGCATAATTTTCAACATTCATCCTTCCAAAACCTTGTTCCAAAATTTTTTCCCCTCACTTCCCCTCATTCCCTCCCCTACAGGGCAAGTAATCCAATATATGCTAAACAAGAAATTATTTCTTTCTTTCTTTCTTTTTTAAAGAAATTATCACTTTATTTTCCAAATATAATGGGATTTTCCAACATGAGTTTACAATGGCTAAGAAAACAAATTTTCCTCCTTTACCTCAGCTCCTGGGGTAAGAAACTAACATAAGGGAGGTTTCCAGTTATCAAGTGGACAGAAAGCTTAGACAAGGAAGTAGGTTTTCTGCATTTGTCCTAGCATTCAATAATAGACAATGAAATGAATGCTGTGGTGTGAATTATTGACTTGAAGAAGTGGGACTACAGACACATCACATTGTGCAAAGAACAAAGCTTAGAAAAATTGGCAGTTACAAAGAATTTAGGTCCAAGCCTACCTTGTCTGGGAAAGTTTCAAAACAGGTTCTCACTGGATCCCGGCAGCCAAACTTGGAAGATTTGAAGCGGCGAATGATATCTTGGAGAGTGGCAGCCACCACAAAGTACTCTTGTTTCAGTCGAAGCTCCTTTCCTTCAAAAAACTGTGTAGAAAAAAGTCTCTCTGTAATTTGGGTTCTGCTGAAGAGGCAGAAGTAAAGTGGTCAGTTATAGCATTCTGGCTTAACCCTGTAGGAGCCATGGGCCAGCTAAAGCTTGGCCACAATGTTGATGGGGACAATCATGATAACAGATCTGTGTAAAACTTTAAAGTTTCCAAAGTGTGACATATCCCACTTGTGCCAAACAGTTCTGTAAGGTGATCAATAATACTTCAAATATTATCAGTCCAATTTTATGAATGAGAAACTTGCTAAATTATGAGAATTGCTCTACCTATTCTGCCAGTGGATTCCAAAGTGGGAAATAATCTCAAGAACATTGTGGCGTGACCCCAATGTCTATGTGATCAGTGGTTAGCAGGTTAGGAGGATGGGTGGACTCTCACTTTCTCCAAAATACCTACTCTTGCTGCATTTTTCCACATCTACTTTTATTTCCTTTATTTCTTTTTTTGCTGAATCTATTAGGGCTAAATGACTTGCCCAGGGTCACACAGCCAGGAAGTGTTAAGTGTCTGAGTAAAGATTTGAACTTAGGTCCTCCTGACTTGGGGGGCCCTACCAGCCGAACCATCTAGCTGTCCCTTCTACCCTTATTTCCAAACTCCCCTTCATTCTACCCACTTGTTCTGCAGTACAAATCCCCATACACACACACCTTTCTGAGTCAGTTGTGAATATCTACCTAACACTGACCTGAAAGTCACAGGAGTAACTGTGCAAGGACCTTTGGGAAAGCTCATCCTCCTCCTGCCCCCAGGTCACCTTTTGGCTGCAGCAAATGCCTTCTGGAAGACATTTCAGCCCTCTACAGCAGCCAAGCCCTGGCCACTTCCCCTTTCTCATTCTACGGAGTTGGAGTCTCTTACAAGATGAATGGGCATGGACTGGTAGTGACACATCAAGCACCTAGGCTAGCTGGATGACCCTAAACAAGTTATTTAACCCTCTATGCCTCCGTTTTCTCATCAATAAAATGGCAATTTTACACCTTATAACAGCACCTATCTCCCAAAGTTGTTGTGAGAACCAAAGGAAATAACATGTGTAAAGGACTTTGCAAAGTATCATATAAATGTTGGCTGTTGTTCTTAGTATCTTGCCCTATACTAGTTACCTAACATTCACAAAGTCAAACCTCAAACATTCACTCAGTTGCCAAATCTTGTCCTTTCTATGGCCACCTCTTGAATTTGTCTTCTCTCTACACACACACACACACACACACACACACACACACACACACACACACACACACACACCAGCAGAGGTCAGACCCTTGCCTGAAATACTGGAAAGGCTTCCTACTTGATTTCTAGATCCCTCCCCCATTCCTATCCAGCCTCAATACATCTGTCAATCTAATTTTCTTAACAGGCAATTCTGGATGATCATGTCACCTTTCTATTCAATACAGTCCAGCAATTCCCTATAGACCTTAGGATCAAATACTATTTCATCTTTATCCTCTCCTTTCTAAATTTCAATTTGTGTTTTATAATATATATAATAACTAATATAGTGGCATAATGCACATAATTCTAATTTTAAAGTAAGCAAAAAAAGTGTATTTATGTATTAAAAAATTTTTACAGATAAAGACACATAATCAATAAAGTTTGGAGATTATCACTGCTCCATAACATGTTACCCTGAGACTAAAATTCCACGATACAGTTTCTATACTTCTTCTCTAATCATTTTGGTGGTCTGAAAAGGTACCCCACTCCAAAAGTTTCCAAAACTCTTCTGTTACTGTTATCTTTTTTTTCCCATCTGGGATGGAAGATTAAGGTTGGAATTAAGAGCAAACCTACCAAATTTCCTGTTCAACCATAAAACCTTTACAAGAAATCAAGTACTTATGTTTTCCTTTCAGATCTACTATCTAAAGAAAAATAAAGCCATCAAATAGTTATTAAGAATAATGAGTACTTTTTTAAAAAGCTCCATTGCCACAATAAATACTGCAAAAAAGGGAGCCAACCACTATAAATAATTATATTATATTAACAATCAAATTAATACTTAAATCTTCAAAATACTGTTTTAAAAGATGATGATCCTGTGGAGTACATGAAGCTTCATCTTAGCAAAAGCAGAATTTATAGGAAACTTGCATATATCAGTGAAGTCAGAGACAACTTAATAAATGAAAGAAGTGAAGGCCAAATATTTTAGGAACTTGACCAAAAATCATAAACAAGTCAATGCTAGGACCCAGAGTATAGGCTAAGAGCCAAGGGGGTTTAGTTTCATGCTCTTCAAAACTTTCAAAAAAAGATCCAACAAGAGCTTCTTCAAAAAAAAGATGAAAATATATGACAATAAGGCTGCTAGAATGTGAGAAAAAAGATAGATAAACTTTAAAAGATATTTACTGACAGCACAAATAGACCCAAAATGCATAGGAAAACAATACTGTTAACAATTTACAAACCCTTCTAATGGACCTCATTAGATTAGATTGGTATTAATGTGACAATGACACCAATGAAAAGCACAAAAGTCAGCAAACTCAAGGCCTACTGACCTCTGAAGATTTCAAAATTTTGCATTTCAATTTTTATTCACTTGAAAGATGGCAGTGCTCCCAACTTGATACAAAGCCCTGTGAATTTATCATATCACTTTCACTGATTAAGATGCAGTTAGTGTATTTGAACCAGCCCTTTCTGATTTCAATTCTGTTCTCTGCAATGTTGTCTATAAAGCTAATAATATATATGTAATGCCTCTAATATGTTTTCATTCTAATAAGACTAAAATAAATTACTACTCACATTATCATTTGGATACAAGACCCGGGAGATGTTTTCAGCCAGGTTTCTATCCAGGACGGCTTCAATATAGTCTCCCACATTAACTAGAGGAAAAGAAATCTCATTAGCATGAATATGAATTTTTTTCAACTTACTAATATAGCTTTATCAGATGAGGACATTATTATCTACTAACCTCTATGTTCTTAGAACAGTCCAAGTCAAAGAAACATTGCATGCCATTAATGAGTCAAAACTAAAATTTTTACCTTCATTTTAGGCCCATCTTTAAAAGAGTAAACCATTTGAGTAAAATTCTTGAAGACAAGAGATGACAATAATGATGAGCTCAAGCTAATTGTGAAGACCAAAATTTGTCTACTTTTGTAAATCTGGCAGGCCAAAATATGAAATGAACTGGGTAGATAATGTTTTATTTAAAAGAATTTTTAATTATTATTATTTTTGCAAGGCAATTGAAGACTTGCCCAGAGTCACATTGCCAGTAAGTGTTAGGTGTCTGACGCCAGATTTTAACTCAGATCTCCCTGACTTCAGGGCCAGTGATGTATCCACTGTGCCATCCAGCTGCTTCATTTGAAAAAAATTTATTTCTGAAGTATAAATAAATCCTCTCTCTACAACAGAACATAATAGGGCTACTTTGAAACTTTTCTAGTTATATAGGCTGTACAAAGAGCCTTCTGAACTAAAGAAAAATAAATAATAAATAAAGAGAATAAAATGATGAAAATCTGGTCCAATTCTGAAAAATGTGATAATAAAAGGTTAAGTGGTGAACATCTAGAATTATAACTAGGGACAGGCACAGGGACTTGTGATATCATTAATAGTGTGAACTTCCTCTTCTAATGCAGGTGAATTGCAGATAAATACCTTCTCTGCAACTTACAGTTCCCTATAGAGATTAAGTGACTAGCCTCAGGTTCACATGGCCTGTAGTATCTGCAGCTCTTCCTGGATTGAAGGCCAGCTCTCTTATGCATTAAAATTGGACCAGGTTTAAAACCAAATTTTCTATCTCAAAGTATGGTAGTCTAAATAAATTAACTGTAAAAAGTATCACAGAAGCAGAGAATTTCAAAGTTGGAAAAGATCTAAGGAAACCTAAAAAAGAATCTTCACTACAAAATATAGAGGTAAGTGATTTTAATTGAAGACTTATTAGAACTCACTATCCTATAAGACAGCTAACTTTTGGCAAGAACTAACTGCTAGAAAGAAATTCCTTACATAAAAGACATAAATTTATTTATCTATTTGTTTAGTTTTGTCCAAGTCCAAATATAAGTAACTAATCCTTCTATGTGACAATCCCTTTAACACAGAAAGATGGCTATCATGTCCACTTTCTCACCAAGTTCTTTCAGTTGCAGTACCGATCCCGCTTTTGCCATGACCTTCAGCCCTTCAGCATCGTATCTGCTCTTCTCTGGATATTCTTCAGAAGCCTAATGTATTCGTTAAAACTACAATGCCTAAAATTGAACCCAATATGCTAGATATATTCTGATTGGGGCAGAAGATAAGTTATGTCTTGTTTTAATGTAGCCTTAGATTGCATTAGTTTTAAGCTCATGGTTCTTCAAAACTTGTAGATCTTTTTCAGATGAACAACTATCCTATCTTATATTTGTGAAAGTAATTTTTCAAACAATATAAATTAGTCATTTCTTTTACTTATTTAAATTTCTTATTTGTGAAACTTTAGTTGGGAAAACAAACAAAAAAACTCAGTTTCTTTTGAACACTGACACTAAATACCCTAATTTACCAGAACATGGCTGTCTACCTCTTGTTGACGTTCACTTCCATAATAACCAATGACTAATACCCATGCAAAATAAATAGCTCCCTAGACTGTACCTTGATAGGTACACAAAGTACATAGCTTATGGATGTTAAAATTGTTTCTTATCAAACTGTATATTTTTTAAAAAACAGTAAAGGAATTTTAGGAACAAAATAATAAACGCTTTAAAAAAAAGGAGCCCAATCACTGCTTATGTCTCAAGTCAAAAGGAGAAAGAAAAAGATAGTTAATTATTGGTGAAATATGATTACAATAATATGATACTCACATTCCTGAAGATTGAAATCATTGGGTGCCTTAGCAGACCACAACCTCATTGTGTTAACAGTGTTATTTTTGTATCCTGGCACTGGAGTATCATAAGGCATTGCAAGCACCACCTGTAAAGCAGAAGTCATTCTTTGTCTTTCATTTTATTAAGTTTAAAGCAAGGACAACTAAAAAATTCACTTCATTAATGACTTTTTATAATCTTGATGCTCTGGAAAATTGCTGCTTTTATTTAATGGAGACGGAAAATGACAAGAAAACACAAAAAAAGAACTGTGATATGAAAACAAATAACATAAATAAAACTAATTTTTAAATTTTTTAAATTTTAAAAATTTTACATAAATACATTTAATAAATATTTACAACTAATTTTTTAAAAGACTGCCAGCAAGATTAGTCAAAATTTCTGAAAACTTCCAATGAAGTAAATGAAGAATAGATATTATTTAATAGTTGAAGACATTGCATCACTGAGAGGTCAAGTATGTTGACATGTAATCATTTATGATAAAACTAACATTTATGTAGATTTGTAACCTCACCATAATCCTGTGAGGTAGAACTATGTACTACTTAGGGAGGTAAGGCAGCTCTGCCCAGTTTCATACCATTAACAAATAACAGAGCTAAGTCCAGAGCCTGTTTGTTTTTTTTAAAACCACAAATCCAAGGTACTTCCAGCTTTTTAACACTGAACTCACTGCATACAGCAATGCCTCCCCCTTAATTAAGATGAAGTAGATATTCAACAACCACAGCACCCCCATGTTATACATGAATCTCTCAATAAGTATTTTGTGCTGAGGTCCTAGCAGACCTGATCTAATTTTCAACCTTTCCTCAAAGAATGAAATAAATATCTGGATGCTCTGTCATGAAGTGGAAGCTATGGAAAGGAGAAGAATTTAAGGTTCATTACATTGTCCAGCTGGGCAGCTTCTTAAGGACTGTTCCACTGGAAATCTGACATCTACATCAATTAATTTTCTTCCCACTTGATACCCCAATTTAAGATGAACCTTATATTTCTGTCAAAAAATATCATTTTATCCACAAACTCCAACGATAAACAAGATAATACATATAACTGCTACTTCATTGCTAGCATTCAGCCCCTAATGAACTATAAAGAGGGGCTTCCTTTGCATGTTGAAAGACTAACCATTTTCTTCTAACTGAAAATGTCTGAGTTACAGGAAAAAAAAGAATGTTTTATCTATGCTTTGATGCTTTGAACTAATCCCTACATGGCTGCAACAGACCTCATGGAGCACACAGGACTATGCTACAATAAAGCTATATAACTACATCTTCATATCTGATTTATTTCATTCTGTTTTTTCTGATCCTACTTTTTTTCCTAGGAGGTTGTAATACCTGAGTATCCAACCACTTCACGCCATCTGCAGTATGTTCCACTCGGCCATAGAAATGCACGGGAAGCATATATTCAGGGCGAGCCTTTTCCCAAGGGTTGCCATAACGTAGCCAATCATCAGCTTCTTCAACCTAAAAGAAAAAAAATTACTGAGCAATCATTTTCCTCCTCTAAAACTAGAATAATATTTATTGTATGCTTTGTATCATCCCTGGGGCATTGATATATACCCCCAAAATCAAGATATGTTGGTGATAACTAAAGAATCTAAAGTTTTATTTTTTTTTTAATGAGATATTTCATGTTTTCATGTTCTATTTTTGCATTTTACTACTACTTGGTCTCATAACTTTCTGGCTTCCCCTAGCCCAATTCTGGTTCTTCGTTTCCAGCTGATTGACTTTCTTTTCATAATTGTCTTGTTTTTCTTGAATTATTTTTATTTTTCTTCAACTATTTCATTTGATTCTTGAAATCTTTTTAGTTTTTCTATGAATTTTGGGGACAGGTGTTTGATGTTACTCTCTGGAGTAGGAGAAACTTATTTTTTTGTTTTTCTGATTCTGTATCTTCCTTTGAAGACAAAAAGAGACTTCTCTCTTCCCAACTTTTTCCTTCACCTGCTTATTTGTTTATTGGCAATAGATTGGCAGTGTACTCACCTCAAATTTTAATTTATGGTGCCTTTGGCCCCTCCTTCAGTTTTACCCCCTGGTATGGACTGAAACTAAGAGCTCTGCCCTCCTTTAAGTGCTCACAGCCACCTCCTTGCCTCGCTGCTTCTGCATTGACAAAGCCTACACACACACAGTTAGGCCTGGCATTCCTTATAAGCAGAACTGCTCTCAGTCTTCCCCATGTCTGGGAGGTAAAAACTCCCAGGGCTAGGGCTGGGGCTGGGACTACTTCCTAGACCACCTAGTCTGAGGGGTAGCCACTTGTTGTAACCTGAAGGTGTTAACACTTCACAGAAGTCATACCTCCATCCTGGTATTCTGTTGTCTGAGGAGGGCCTCTGTTCTGCCCTAACCCTTGCTTACTTTTTTACCTCTCCACATTCACCCTGAGGAACTATTCTTTCTCCATTTGTGGGGGGAATCTGGTAAGTTTGGAATTTTCTGACCTACTCTATCTTCCCAGAAAACTCTCTCCCTTTCATCTTTTCTTAGCAAAATAATATTCCATAACAGCCACATACCACAATTTGTTTATCCATTTCCCAATTAAGACTACCAATTTTGTTTTATTTACTATTAAAAAAAAAGAAAAAGTGTTACTAATATTTTTGTATATGAGTCCTTTTCTCTGATCTCTTTAGGGTATAAATCTAACAGCGGAGTCACTGGGTAAAAAGAAAGGTATGCTGTTTAGTGACTTTTGGGATCTAGTTCTAAATTGTTTTCTAAAATGGTTAGATCAACTGACAGACTCAGTTTCTCCCACAATTATAATTATTTTCAGTTACCTTTGACCATCTGATATGTCTCAAACTTTGATGGTTGTTTTATTTTGCATTTCTCCTATTAGTGATTTAGAGCATTTTTTCATATGGATATTGACAGTATGACATTCTTTTGAGAAATGCCTGTTTATTGCTTTTGACATTTTTTTTAAATTGAGAAATGGAAAAAAATTTTAAAATTAACCCCCCCCCAAAAAAAAACAAAAAAAGAGATAAAATTGAGAAATGGCTCTTATTCCATAATTTAGTGTATAAATATCAAGCTTATAAGTATCAAGCTTGAAATTCCTTTATTTATTTTTCATTTGTTGCAATTTTTCTTTTTTGACATTGGCTATTTTAAAAACATCAGATTATCTAATGATACCTATTGTTTATTATTGTTATTAAACAAAATTATTTTAAAATCTAATTTTATTTCAAGTTTTTATTTTTAAAATTTACATTCTTATATCAAGTTTATTAGCTTCATAGAGGTTTCATCTTAGGTTTACATACTTACTATGTTTTTTTTTTTGTTTTTGTTATTTATTTACTCTTTTCTTCAAAGGCCCTTTAATGACCATCATTTCTCTCATTATTATAAATAAAGCTTTAATACTTCTTATTTTATGTATTTTTATGAACTTATGTCTTGGCATACAATCAGTTTTTTTGTAAAAGTGTTTTATATATATATATGTATATATGTATGTAAGTATGTATGTCTATTCAGTTCTTTTTGGTTAGATTTGTCTTAATTTTGAAAGAGGCAAAATGTATTTGGTATATACATATTAAATATCAGTCTCATTTTACTATCTGAAGTTCCCTTAAATATGTGGCTTTCCCGCTAACTCTCTTAACAGTTATTTTTGCTGTTTTCTTTTCTGACAAGATTGCTATTCTTCCTTTTCTGAATTTGTTTGAAACAATGTTTTGCTCCAACTTTTTATTCTGTGTGAATCTTTTTTTTCTCACACACACACACACACACACACACGCAGTTAAAATTATATAATATTTGTGTATTGAAATTAAAATTCTATTCAATACCTCCTCTGGATATAAAGGCCACTCTAAGTTGTCAAGGTTATACTTACCAGCGCTAAGAAACTAGAAAGTTTTTTTGAGTACAAGTCTAGTGATGGAATTTAACAATTAATAATTCTGCTGTTGTCAGGGACCTGAGTTCAGAAGAAGTGGATAAGACATGGTTCTGGGGTGATGCATATTTATAGCTACCCTTAAAGACACTCTGTGAAGTTGGAGTTAGTCAAGTAGGATTAATTAATTATTTACCATATGCTAAATACTGTGCTAAGCACTGGGGATACAAAGAAAGGTAAAAAATAGTCCATGTTCTTAAGAAACTCACTATCTAAAGGTATAATAAAGTTATAGAGGGGTTGCAATTTGTCAGTGGAGGGAAAACCTACAATGAGAAAAATCATTTACAGAATAGGGACAAAAAAGGAGAAATAATTAGAAGTCCTGTTTCTCCTATAGTTAAGATATTAAGTGGATTCAAGATCAGATAAAACACAAAGGTTTATACTCTGAAGTAAGAGAATAAGAATACCCAATGATACTCATGCACATGGAAGCTGACCAAAGAACATGTTTCTCTTTATAATCTTGGAAATGATTGTGAAGAAAAAATGGTCAGGAACTCATAGTACCAGTGAGTTTCAACATGTACAGAATTGTTAAAAACAAAATCCCAGGAAGACAATGGAAAACTACACCAAGTCAATGGTGATAATTTTATACATGGGTATGAAAGGCATCTAAGTCTATTTTCCCAGCAAAGTGGCTACAATTTACTCATCTCTTTCTCACCTTACTGACCTAGCTGGTATGCATGCCTGTTAAAATACTATTCTCAAAATATTCTCAATTCTCAATCTCTTAAATAGTATTCTCAAAAATATTGTATTCAAAATATATTCCCATAGTTCCATACCATTACTTCTAGTTAGGCATCAATAGTATGATCCATTTGTGATCCCTAACCAAACTACCTGGTCTTCAACACAGATTCTAATAACAACTGGGAATAAACAATTAAAAAAGTTTAAGTGTGATCATTATTAGTTTCTAATGGTAACAACAGCATGTAACAATAATAGAAAAAAATGTAATTCAGGTATTTGATACCAATTCTACTTTACCCTAGATTCCTGTGTTTAATTTAATTGGTCTGTAATCATTCTAAGAAAAAGGTGAAATATATTAGAAGCCAGATTGGGAAATTTCTTTCTCATACAGAAGATCTTCAATAGTAAAGGAATAAGATAAAGATAAACTAAATATTTCCCATTTATCAACATACCTGCCAACCATTGATAATTTTCTGGTTAAAAATGCCAAATTCGTAACGGATTCCATAACCATAGGCTGCCAGTCCCAATGTAGCCATTGAATCCAGGAAACAAGCTAAAAATGTAAAACAAAAAAAATCATTATCAATTTAGAAATACCTACAGAAACTAAATTATAGCCTTTGTTCTACTGCCACACAAGAGGAAGATGAACAATTTAGGGACTAAAAAATATTTATATCTATATATATTTTGGAACAAATGTTATTGAATTACATTAGGCTTAGCTTAGCTTCAGAGTCTAAAAGACTTTTAGCCTTCTATCGGTGAAAAGCAAAATCCAAATCAACTTTCTCTAGATTTAGGGATGGAAGGTCTTTTTTTGCTGAATGGATGAATATTAGCATCATTAGGCTTTATAGTGTAAATTACAGTTTATAGAATTTTTAACTCTTCAAATTCTAAATGATATGATCTCTGAATTTTCTACCCTAAGAAACCTTGATTTCACAAAGGCATGTGATGGTCTTTCATGATATGACTGAGATGGAGAAAATGTGAGCTTAACTATTTAGAACAGAAGTGGGTGAATTCGCAACCAGTTGAACAATCATGTCCCAAAATTGCTGATTAATACATGGACAACTTAGGCAATGCATTCAAGTAGACAACAGATAGCATTTTAGGTACTACCCAAAGGCAATAAACCTAGATCCAGAACTGATTAGAAAGAGGAAAATAAGTGGGATGACATATAATAATCCAATAGTGATCAATGTCATAAAAGCCTACCACTTTAATTTGAATGGACTCCTAGTGATGCTGCATGGCTGCAAATAATAGAATACCACAATCTCAAAAGAAGTTCAATTGCAAGTGAATCAAAATAAAATACACAGTAGGTATATGCAAACTGTGGAGCCACCAACAATGACAATTTTGCAAGTGGTAAGTGATTAAATAATCAACCTCATGTATTACCAGAAAATTCTATGTTTATATATATATATATATATATATATATATATATATATATGTATATATATATACACAAGAGATAACAGGAAATCCAAGAGCTGTCTTCAAAGTAAGAGATTTTAAGAATCAGAGGAAGAATTTTAATCTATTGAATGGATTTTCTATGGGGAATATAAGAAAATAACAGAATCTCAGAATTGGACAAGATCAAGAATTAAAGAAAAAGACATACAGAATGAAATGGTGAGGATAGCAGTTATCTATTTTTTTTCCCACCCTGAGGCTAGGGGTCACACAGCTAGGAAGTGTTAAGTGTCTGAGACCAGATTTGAACTCCTGAATTCAGGGCTGGTGCTCTATCCACTGCGCCACCTAGCTGCCCCCGATAGCAATTATCTAAACTGAAAGAACATACAAGTAAAATCAGAGATTTATTAATGTACTGAAGTACATATTAATTTGAAAGGCAATTTTTGGACTCTTTACAGAAGGGAAAAACTGAGGGAACCCTTGTAAAAGGTGGCACTTTTAAAAGTACAATGAGTCCTTCCTCATTTCACTACAAAAGAAAATGTGTATATATTCTTGCATATTTAGATACACTTATAAGTATTAAAGTACAAAACTGAAATCACATCACATTATACCTTGTAATATAGCTTTATTTTCTTAAACTAGAAAAGCCACATTAAATATTAAAAAATGAGAAAAACTTGTAAGCATTCCATCTCAAATGATAACAGTATTGAAAGAAAGCAGCATCCTTAGAAGGAAAGCCATGGTATCCCATGACAACTTACTCAATTTCTTCATTCAATACATTGCCTAACTCTGCCAGTCATTTTGCCAAAAAATGCTTTAAGTATCTGAACCCAGAAGTGTTGGCCTAACATAGATCTAGTATAAGTTACTATTTCATGCTATGACAATGGTTAAACGAGGTTAAAAACTGGTATGAAAAGAACCAATTGGCATGAAAGCCAAGAACACTAAAATCGGATGATAATGAACCAAATGGCTAAATGGAATTGTGAAGGCTGTTATTTCATTCTCTTCCCAAAAATCTTCTTGGTAGGGAGATGTAGCAACATTCTAAGGATTACTGACTTTTGAAACACAGAAATTATCTGAAGATAATTCCTTACAAAATAGATTTAGTGAAATGGAAAAAGCACATACCTCCTTACAAAATAGATTTGACAAAATGGAAAAGAAAACTTGAAAAACAGAGAATTTGTGAAATGGAAAAAAAAAATCCACTGAACAAAACAACTCATTTAAAAATTCAATTGGCCAAATACAAAAGAAGCTAAAAAAAACAAAATAAAAAAACAAAAAAAGGATTAATGTCTTCTTAGCTCAGAAATAGGTCAGACCAGAAAAAAGGAAAAAAGATTATAACTACTGCTGAGAATTAAGGTAACAGGTTCTAGAAGTGAACCCATGGATAAACAATATCTGTATAGAACAAACTTTTGCTTCCTGATCTATTTCACAGATATAAGAAAATTCTATATATAAAATACTAACAAAGGCAATGAATAAAGTGAATCTGTTTATGCCACATATAAGTATACTTTAATGTCTGAACACTAGTTTAAGATAGTTATATAAAGAAATTTAGGTCATCGACTAATTTAATTTTTTTTTCCCTGAGGCAATTGGGGTTAAGTGACTTGCCCAGGGTCACAGAGCCAGGAAGTATTAAGTGTCTGAGGTCAATTTTGAACTCAGGTCTCCTGACTTCAGAGCTGGTGCTCTATTCACTGTACTATCTGCTGCCCCTGGAATCTTTGTTTCTTACTGTTTTTCTTGCCCTACTCCTGACTGTAATTGTATAGATAAAAAAAAGTCTTTCAGACAACAATCCAGGGCCATAAAAGCAGGGCCCTCATCTTTATATAGCAAATAATAAATTGGCATGATTAGTCAGTGAAGACCTTAGATGCCACTTCCTTTTCATCTTTTGCCCATTCAGACAATTATAATTGTAAAAGATCCAAACATATAAAAAACTTGTCTCTCCACCAATTGCTCTCCAAGAATCCCTGAGGAGAAAGAAGCTATGCAGCAGCTGTCGTCTATCAGAAATAGAACTTTTTCTATATGTAAAATGAAAGCTAGAAGTTATTGTCATCCTTGGAATTGGGTCCACACATTGTGCTTAACCACTTTATACACTCACCTGCAGAAAACACTACTCAAATATGGAAATGAGAAAACAAGCTACAATGTGCTTAAACTTACCATCTAAATTCTATTTGTGTTTCCAAATATCCTTTCATAAACTTGGCTTCTAAAATTTAAGTTTTGTGTGAGCTATTTTTCGTTTCATTGAGTATGGCTACCAATTTGCTACACATCTTTTTTAGAAAGCATTTCTGTCTAAATGATAAAATAAGTTATCAGAAAATTCTGACCATCTCTTCTTCCCTAAAAGCCTCTGTGAATTTCTAGGCCAAGTTAACATGTAAATGATTAATTTTTTTCCTGTAAATATAAGTGGTTATCTTTGAATCATTTCGATAAATTTTTCATTAGTATTCATAGTGTCAAAAATAGTTTAAACTTAAAATATGTCAAATAAAGTGCTCAATGCATAATATTTATAATAAAAAACCAAACATATGAATGGTTATAAAATGAGATAAGCCACAAATTTTTTTTTTCCCCTGAGGCTGGGGTTAAGTGACTTGCCCAGGGTCACATTGCTAGGAAATGTTAAGTGTCTGAGACCACATTTGCACTCGGGTACTCCTGAATACAAGGCTGGTGCTCTGTCCACTGAGCCACCTAGCTGTCCCCTAAACCACAAAAATTTATAATTACCTGCCAGTCTTCCCAATCCTCCATTACCAAGACCTGCATCTTCTTCTATTTCCTCAAGTTCTTCCAAGTCTAATCCCAACTAAAAATAAAGATAAAGTTAAATTTAATATATAATCAAAAAAAGGAAAAGATAATTAATGCCAATTAATTTGGACTGAAAAAGCCAACATATCCTAGTCTTTGTTTTGACTTGTAAATACTCCATCTTAATTTCAAAAATAGACACCATAGAGTTTCCATAGGCATTTCCAAATACCATGAGAACTGAAATCAGACATGCATTAATAAAGAAAATCATTGGCAGGTTAAGCCATTTATAATACAACAAAACATTATTTTAAAACAAAGCAGCTCAGATTCTTTAGTTTCTTGTATTAAAATGCAGAGTGCTGGTCCATACTGCGTTGATACTTTTGTTTAATAAAAAAAGTCAATAAGCTCCAAGCACTTTTATCTTTACTATTTCATATGATCTCAGGTATTATACCGTGTTTCCCCAATAATAAAACCTATCCCGAAAATAAGCCCTCCCCTTACTGTGTAAGATTCCTCTAAAATAAGCCCTCCCCCCCGCCCCGAAAATAAGCCCTATTGAGATTGCAAGCCGCCCTCCGAGTTGCATCCAATCAGAGCTGCAGCAGTGATATTGCTGGACATGACAGATTGGGTCCACTTCTTCTGAAGGAAATGGAGACGCAAGACATCCAGGATGGAATTTAGGGTATGGACACTTATGACGATGTTGTTGAAGAAGATGACATGATTAATGAATAAAGATACATTTTTTTTGTTCACATTTATCTGTTTATTAAAATTGCTGTCAATGTTCATTTAAATAAGCCCTCCCCTAAAATAAGCCCTCTGGTGTTTTTCTGTCCAAAAAAAATATAATAAGACAGTGTCTTATTATTGGGGAAACACAGTATCTTGCCTATACCAAAGATAAAATACCAAAGTTCCAAATTACAAAGTTACCATTTGCTCAAGTTTATGGTTGGTCATGTTTTAGAGACAGTATTTCTTTTTTTCAGTCCAACAAGCCTTTTGTTTTCAGGCTGTCTATTCTCTGGGACTAAGATTGATTATTACAATTACTCAAGTTCAGCTTCCCTTTAGCACATTCCAGACAAAGGGACTGAAAAGAGGAGATGTACTATTTTGTATGAAGAATACAAAGTAGGTCAGTTTTATAAAAAGCAAAAGGCAGTAACTTATTAAAAAAAAAAACACATCCTGGAGAGGGGGAGGAAGGGAAAAAAAAAAAATCAAGCAAGCGAAAACTATCTTGCAAAAGCAGAAGTAACAAATGAATGTTCATCCTATTTTTAAAATCCACAAAATGCTAATAATAAACCTCAAAAACAAAAGTTACCTCCAAAGTTTCCCAGGACTTCCCTCTTAATCCTGTTCTCAACAAATGAAAAACAGCATGATGCATAGAGCATAGAAAGGCAGAGAGAAAGGCCTGATTCAAATCCCCCCCTTTAGAGATTTAGTAGTTTTGTAATCAAGGGCAAGATACAATCTCCAAGAGTCTGTTTTCTCATCTATGAAAATAATAGCACCTGCCTTAAATAATTATTGGAAGGATAAAAATGATAGTACAAGTAAAGCATTTAACATACGTTTAAATACTTTGTAAATATAAATTACTACTAAATCTACAATATTTTACAATTCATTAAACTTATAATAAGCCACTTTCTCCTTTTACAAGGCCTTTATTACCAATCAACTGTTAAGTCTCAAAGTCAGCATATAGCTAGCACTTATCTCTTGTTCATTGGACCCTACTCTAGTTCAGACCCTCATCACCTCTTACTAAGGCTATAGTGATAGCCCTCAGTTTGGTATTAATGCTTCTGTTCTTTCTATAATCGCCTACTTGGTATTCATAGTTCTAGTCCCTCTATTCTGCAATCTCCCCAGAAACCAAGATATCTTTCCAGAATTATTCTTCTCAAATTCTCCATTCTTGCCAAACTGGTCTACATACTGCTGCTCCCCAAATTTGGCATTTAGTCTCAGGCATTTGGACAGGCTATGCTTGGAATAATTTCTTCCTTACTCTACCTTTTAGAATCCTTAGCCCAGATATCAACTAAAAACTTCCCATGATACTTCTGGCTTTTAGTATTCTCTTTCTCCTCAATTATCCATATGCATTTTTTTTTAATCCCTCAATTCAACAAAAATTTCTCAAGGGTCAATGTTTCTTGCACTTCCAGTCCCAAGCTTATAAAGTACTCTGTGTAAATGCTTGTTAAATTGAATATAACTTTAAGTAACTTTAATTTCTTTTTTTTTTTTTTTTTTTTTTTGAGGCTGGAGTTAAGTGACTTGCCCAGGGTCACACAGTTAGGAAGTGTCTGAGACCAGATTTGAACTCAGGTCCTCCTGAATTCAAGTTCAAGGCTGGTGCTCTATCCACTGCGCCACCTAGCTGCCCCAGTAACTAATTTCTTGAAATGCTTTATATTGACTCCTGTGACCAAGTTATCAGATCTTTCAATCTTAAAATTTGCAGGGTTTTTACCAAAGTCAGACTAAGAAAAAGGAAGTAAAAATTGGTTAAGTGGCTCAGGAAGAGAATAATATCCTCCCTAACTGGACCCAAATACTTCATGAGGGCAAGGATTGTATGCATTTATGACAAAGTATTTAGCATATAACAAATGCTTTAAAATGTTTGTAAAGTTGGGAAGAGATCACTTAAGTAAAAAAAAAAAAAAAATCTGATGATGGAAATACAGATAACAAGAAAGGCAGCCTCTGCTTAGAGGCTGCTATGTTATGGGAAGCAATGACAATGTTTTAAGGCAAGATATGGTAAAAATCTAGTATGATTCAGAAGGCTAATGAGATTTTAAATAGAAAAATACATTTATGATTAACTTATAGCATTTTCAGAAATGAAAATAAAGGTAAGATTTATCTGCTTCACATTTTTCATATAAATTGTCTGGATACAGTCAATTAGTGTTAGGCTAGAATATGAAAGAATCAGTTAAATTTTAAAAATAGAACAACAAAAATAGTGTGTAAGCAAGAATTAAAGCAAGATTGAATTGTAGAACACAAGTAGATCTGTTACTGTTCACTGACAAAACTATACATGGCCTTATGATTCCTTATAAAGCACACTATTACAAGCATTATCTCATTTGATCCTTACAACATGGTAAAATAGGCAATGCAAAGATGATTACACACATTTTTACAAATAAAGGAACAAGATAGAGAAGTGAAGCAATATGCTGAAGGTTGCTAACTTTGTCAAGCTGGGCCATAGTACTTTTTCTACCATATCAATTCAATTTAATTCAATAAACATTTATCAAATATCTACTATGTGTTAGATAAGATGCTTCAGTGCTGGGAACATAAGTGTGCTCAAGTAAGATAACATGCAAACAAATATACACAAGGTAAACTATATGCAGGATAAATAGGAAATACTTAATAGAGGGAAGGCACTGGAATAAGCCAGGGAGATCAGTAAAAGGAGAGCATTCCAGGCATGGAAGACAAAGAGAAGAGACAAGAGTGTTTTGTTTGTGGAACAGACAGGAGGCTGGGTTCACTATGTTGAATGTCAAAGATTAAGGTATAAAGTGTAGGGAACTGAAAGTTAGGAGGAAACTAGGTTATGAAGCACTCTGAATGACCAACAGATCATTCTGTATTTACTCCTAGAAAAAAGGAAGCCTCTGGAACTTAATGAGTAGAGTGACATAATCAGATGTGCATTTTGGGAAAATCTCTTTGCTGGCTGGAGTTTGGAGTGCGCTGGGGTATACAGATATATATCCAGATATCGGGGAAGGGAAGGGAGGGAATGAAGAAAGGAGATATGGCACAACTGGGCAGAGGTGTGTGTTGGGGGGGGGGGGAAAGGGGGAAATTGCAGACTTTTCACAGTTGGAAAGAATTATGGCAGATAAAGCAAAGGATTTGAGGTCAGAGAAAACCTGAATTCCAAAAGTTTTATAATCATGGATAAATTATTTGTTTTAATGAGTTACAGTGAAGAAAGAGCTTTGTTCAAGAACAATACTGAATTTTATTAATACTATAAAAAAGGAGAACAGGAAGATACTCTGTCTCTCTCTCCCCTTCCCCCCCCCCCCCCATGTTACCAAATAGGATTCAACTGGGAGCTTTAAAAAAAATAAAACTCAAGTGAGGCTTATTTATCATTTAAACGATCCCTAAGAGAGTTATTCCTAATTCCTAACACCTCTCAATCCTTCAAGAAAAGGTTTCATATAGGCTGGGAAGAGGAAGAAAACATTTAGAAGCTATAGCAAAAATCTGGGTGGGGTGTGAACCTAAGAATGGTCAGAAGTCAAGATAATCTATATTATTTATATTCAATATGCCTTATATTAGAATATATTGTCATCACTGCCATCCTTGATATATATGGAGCAGAAGAAAAAAGGCAGGTACAGAAGGTGGTTTTTAGAGACACTGTATTCATACCCTTCTTTGATAGAGGATGGAGTGTGGAATATTGCATTCAACAATTTTCTGATAAATTTTAGGAATTTTTTTCTTATTTATTCTTTATTATACAGTAGGAAATATAAATGTACTAAAATAAAGCAAATAAATATAATAGATATGTAGTAAGATATAAATATTTGAGAGAGAAGGATGACAGGAACTTTTCTTAGTTCAAAACTCTGCCTAGAGATCCAGTGATTGCCAATGTCTACTTAAGTATAAAAAAAAATTTTAGAAGTCTATAAACCTGTCTTTTTCCTAGACCAATCCAACTCATTATCTTGGCCACCCAAATCCCCATTTTACCATAAGAAAAAGAATCCTATATTTGTGCCTCACTCCACCTTCATTTCTCTTCTTTTTTATGATCCAAACAATATTTGGTTTAGGTATTTTCACATTTCTAAAAGTACCTAGATGTATGTTACTGAGGACGATTGCTCTAAAAATAACATACCTGATAAATAGCTTCATCACAAGCATTTTGGAGACCCAGATTCACCATTGTATTCTGTAGAGTCCGACCCATGTAGAATTCCAGTGAAAGATAATAAATGCGCTGGGGAAATAGAAAGAAAATTGTATTTATTTTAATTCTTATACCAAAAAGCTATAAGTCTTAATTACTAAAAGCAACAGTATGAGATTTAAGAGGAAAGAAGGAATAAGATCCAAAAGAGAAGATTACACTGAAAAAATAGTACTTGTGATAAGTGTGAAGAACGGTTTGGAAAGAAAATGGAATAAAAGCTAGGAGTTTAAATCTGGAGACTATTTCAATGATCCAAATCAATTAATTAATGAATATTTATTAAGTAAATTACTAATGTACCACGTATTGAACTAAGCACTGGGAATACAAAAAAGGCAAAAGACAATCCCTGCCTTCCAGAAGCTCATAACCTAATGGGGGACCCAAACACACACACACACACACACACACACACACACACACGGAGTAAGGTATATACAGGGTAAGTAGGAAATAATTAACAGAAAGAAAGCACCAGAATTAAGAGGAATTTGGAAAAAATCTGTAAAGATGGGATTTTATTTAGTCAGGGAAATCATTAGCAGAGCTGAGAAGGGAGAAGATTCCAGGCATGAGATGAAGGGTCCGTTCATAGGACGGCCAGAAAGCTGGTGACATTGGAGTGATAACAATGGGTCAGAGAGTCAGAGGTGTGGATAGACTGCAAAAGGGGGCAAAGGGGGCTGGGTTATAAAGGACTTTGAATGCCACATCTGAAGCTGACAGGGAATTCTGGGGTGAGGGAAAAGGAAGATCTGGCATTTTCAAACTGTGCTTTAGGAAAATGCCTTTAGGGCTGAATAGAGAAGGGTAAAACCTGAGGCAGACGCGTCATCAGGCCATTTGCAATAGGGATGAAGAGGTTAAGGCCAGTACTGGAGGGACAGCAATGTCACAGGAGAAATGGAGGCATATTTGAGAGATTTTTCCAAGATGAAATCAACAGACCTTATCAACAGCTTGTACATAAGGAGTGAAATAGAGTGAAGAATCCCGGGTGAGATGCTGGAAGAACAGTGCTGGAATCAACAATAATAGAGAAGGGGGGGAGGGGGAGGAGAAGTTTGGGGTAATGATAATGAGTTGGGTCCGAACATGTTTAAGAGATCTGTTGAATGTCCAGTTTGAGATGTCTGAAAGGCAGTTCGAAGCCAGCTGAGAGACTGGGGCAGGATATACAGATTTAAGAACTGCCAGCATGAAGAATGGAATTAAAGCCACACGGGTTGAAGCATAATCAAATATGGAAGGAAAAGAGACAGGACAGGGAGGGACCCTTTCAGCTGAAGGACATGAGCTGGATAAGAATCCAGCAAAGAAAACTAAGAAGTAGTGGTCAGATATATAGGAGGTGAATCCCAAAAACTGGGAAAGAGAATATCAAGGAGAAGAGGGTGATTAACAGTGTCAAAGGTTGTGGAAAGATCAAGGAAAATGAGAACCTACAAAAGGTCCCTGGATTTGGAACTAAAATCAATGGCAACTCTGAAGGTAAGATTGGAAAGAGTTAAGGATAAAAGGTTACGAAGAAAGTGAGAAGAAAAAAAAAAAAAATGGAGGCACTATTGCAAATGAGCTTTTCAAAGAATTTAACTATGTTGGGAGAAGAGCTATAGAATAATAGTTAGCAGGGATGGAAGGTTTAATTGTTGTTCAGTGGTGTCTATGACCCCATTCGGGGATTTCTTGGCAGAGATATAGGAGCACTTTGTCATTTCCTTCTCCTTTGCCATATTACAAGTCGAGGAATTGACATAAGGGGCTTATGCAACATGCCTAACTAAGGATCACACAGCTAAAAAGTGTTTGAGACTGAATTTGAACTCAGGTCCTCTTGCCTCCAGGATTGGAACTTTACTGTGCTACCTAGCACATCTTATCCATGGAAGGATCAAAGGTATTTCAGAGTAGGAAAACTTGGGGGTGTTTATAGGCAAGCAGAAAATGCATCATTAGAAAGGGAGAGATTAAAGACAAATCAGAGTAAGAACAACAGAAAGAGAAATCTGTTGGAGAAGAGATAGAATGAGGTGGACTGAGCAGGTAAAAGGGTGAGTAGCACTGAGGAGAAATACCACTGCATGAAACAAGTACACCCAGAGAAGGAACACTGGGAAGTGAATGTAAATTGTTAGCACTACTGTCTATCTACCCAGGTTACTTATACCTTCGGAATCCAATACTTAACGTGCAGCAAGAAAATTGGATTTACACACATACATTGTATCTAGGTTATATTGTAATACATGTAAAATGTATGGGATTGCCTGTCATCTAGGGGAGGGAGTAGAGGGAGGGAGGGGAAAATTTGGAAAAAAGAATACAAGGGATAATGTTATTAAAAAAAATTACTCATGCATATATACTGTCAAAAAAAATTATAATTATAAAATTAAAAAAAAATACCACTGCATCATGTGATTTGGGATGAAGGAGGAGCCGGTGGCCAAAAGCAACTAATTGAGAGAATGAGGAAGAGGGAAGATGTGGTAGCTCCCAACAAATATGCCTCAATGAGATATCAGGCAAGATGCATGCATATAACATCATGTTGCTTACCTTCTCAATGGGTGGGGGAAATGTGGGAGGGACAAAGAGAATTTATAATTCAAAAAAATTTCAAATAATTTTTAAAATTAATAAAAAGTTAAAGGGAAAAAAGATCTGAGGTACAATTGTCAGCTGAAGGGGGGAGGAAGGACGGCATTTGAAGAGGCAGGATGAAAAGGTTTGGAAGAGCTGTTATAGAGAGGACACTGAGTTAATAAAGGAGGGATAGCAAGCTTGCCTTGCAACAGTGAGGTCCCAGTTGAAGATATATAACAAACTAGTAAAGGACCTCCCTCAGTACACCTGCACGATTTTTCTGCTTTGCTTAAGAAAGGTAACAGAGAAGGTGGTAAACGCTAAGGCTGAAGCTTGGCAAATGGCAGGTGTTAGGGTCTGAACAGAAAGATAGTCATGTGAGTGCAGAAAGAACAATGAGGGTTAGAGATGCTTTGGAAGTGATATGAAAGCCTTTAATGATGTATAGAATTTCAAAAAGGAAGAAATGAGGATGAGGGGTGGGGAGAAACAGAAAAAGTCAGAAGGAAAAGAATCTGGTTGGTGCATAGGACCATAGATTTAGAGCTGGAGGGGAACTTAGGGGCTAATGAACCTAATCCCTTAATGCTCATTTTGCAGATGAAACAGAGGCCCAAAGAGATTAAGTGATAGAACCTAGATGATAAGGGCTGACAAGTTTCTGAGGCAGAATTTGAAACCAGATCACCTGATACCAAATCCAGTGCCCTTAACTACAATACATTGCCTCTCAATCCATTCCATGTCTTCTCAACTTGAGTGATTTTTACCCCTCTCTTTCCCAAAATCTTTTATGGAAAATTGACTATAAATCTTTTTATTTTCATCTATAGGGCACATGAAAAAAAACCAGTATGAGATAAGGTTAGAAAGGTAGGTTGGAGTCAGGAATGTCAATAAGGAAAAATTTTCAATTCACTATGAGGACCATTGTGTTCCCACAATGATCTTGTGATATCCTTGAAATTAAAGAGAATAAATTGGAGAGTGAAAAAGAGGCAGATAAGTCATGAAAGATGAAAATTGAGAAATGACTATTGTACTTAGCATTCAGAAGGTCATCAAGTGACCTCTAAGAAAGAAAGTTAAGTAAAGCAGTGAAGGGAGAAACCAGATTTCAAGGGATTGAAGAGAATAGTCTGTAACAATTAGAGGTAATGGGTACAGAATATTTTTTCCAAGAAATCTGGTGGGAAAATAGAGAACAAAGATATATAGTAAGATGTCAAGGGAAATTAGCAGATAACTAGGGGCTAAAGATAAAGAAGGACTGAACATGACAGTTCTCACTTTACATAACAGTTCAGCAGAAAATGATGTTCTTCCAGTGGGGAAGGAAAAGAAAGGAGGAAGAAAAGGGCCATTCACTGAGATTTGGGGCAGCACACAGTTCAAGGACATAGGGACAAAGAGACTAGAGTAGCAGGAAGAGAGCATAGTAAGGGCTTGGAGCCAGCCATGTCAGGGCCTCACCAGAAATAAGAGGAAGAACACCTAAAGGACAAACACGTCAGACAGGGACACAGAAAGGGAGGGACACAGCAGCAGAAGGCAGGACAGGCAGGTGGGTGGATGCAACAGGGAAAAAGTCTCTTCTCTGCACCAGATGTCTCAAGCCAATCGCCCTTCCCCCATCTGCGTATGTCCATTCTTCTGCCTTTTTTGAGGGGGTGGGAGGGAAGAGGAGAGAAGATATAGGGGAAGACCACAGAAAGAGAATAGTACTATATAGTAAAGTTAATAAAGGTATTTTTTAAGAATGTAGATTCTTTCAGAATTCTTTCTACAGTTAAATTTGCATAATGTCAATTTATGTAAAATAAGAACTGTCTGTTTACCATAGTATATATATATTTTGCTGGAGCAATATCCTGAAGAATATAATTAAGGAGGTTTTTTTTCCCCTTTCTGATTCAGAAGAGGAAATAATGAGTGATAGATTTTTTAAGACATAGGAATGTGAGTTTGTATGTATATATGTAAAATATGTGTGCATGTTTAATACCCCATATTGCCTCAGTGAAGTAGCCATTAGTTCAATTTCTAGGAAAGGTAGGGAAAGGAAAGAGTCAGAAGTTTGAGATGAGAAGAAAGGCTTTGGAAAATAAAAGTGTAGAGTATAAGGACTGCCAAGAAACTGCAAAAACTCAGCTAAGGACAGTCATATACCATAAATTTCTAATGAGTGAAGTTTTAATTACATAAAAAAAATGAGAGAGTGTGAGGAAGGAGTAGGAAGTTCCCTAATGATCCATGGCATTCAAAGTTTTAAGATAAAATAAGGATATATTATCAATAGATTATACTTTAGCAAGTTATTACCGAATAACCAGTCAGAAATTTAAAAGATCTGGTTGCCCAGAGAAGTGCTCTCTTATTTGTGCTGTCTGTTATTCTGGTTACTGCCTATTTCCAGAGTGGCTGAAATTCAGGTTAGATAAAAGAGCTCCAGGGTGAACACCGGCCTCTTTTCTAGTAACAGCATGCCAAACTTTTTTTAGCTACTCAATGGATTGAACTGGAAATGTCCTTTAATGGAATGCTTTTCCATCTTTCATCTCCTTGGCCTTTTCACAAGACCAATATTGTAATGGGCTGTTTTGGATAAGCAACTACAGTTTTATGTGCAGTTGTGAGATGTGAGATTATTATGTCATAGGCTCTTACTAACTTTCAAAAGACTAATTTTCAAATTAAAAATAAAGCAAGCCTGAGATATATTATCAATGCACTTTGGCAGAAATAGAATTCATGAAATGATCTCATCAGCTCCCATGGATTTAATTACTATCTCTGTGCAGATGATTCTTATACATATCCTGCTCCAACTTCTGTGCTGATCTCTAATCTCGAATCTCCAAATGCTTGCCAAAGATCTTGAAATGGATAACCAAGAAATATGTTAAAGGAACTGTTATTTTTCCTTTTAAACTCTGTCTCCTATCCACTCTATTATAATACAGAACATCACTATTCTCCCAGGTCCTAAGGCTCACAAACCAGGATTCATTCTGGACTCTTCACTATCTCCCTCTCCCATCCAACATATCCAAATATTGCTAAGGCCTGTCAAGTTCATCTTCCTGCAGCATCTTTTGGACACATTCTCTTCTTTCTTTTGGCACTTGCCACTACCCTGATTCAGGCTCAATCACTAGTACCTGAACTGCTGCAATGGCCTACTGGTAGGTTTGCCTGACACAAATATGGAATGCAGCCTACATTTAGTTACCAAAGAGATTTCCCTAGTGGCTCCTGATGGCATCTAGAATTCAATACAAAATGCTCTAATTAGCAAAATCTTCATAAACTAACACCTTCTATCTTTCCAGTCTTCCCACAACTTCCTCCATACCATATATAGTAACAGTATTACTTCAAACAAATGATACTATCCTCTTGGCTATTCCACACACAAGATACATGATTTCTTGGTTTGGGGCATTTTCTCTGGCTCTCCACCCTTACTGAAATGTTCTTCCTCCTCCACTTTGACAACAAGGACCTCCTTCAATTCCTCTGAGACTCAACTAAAATCCCACCTTCCAACAAGAAGTCTTTCCCAAGCTTCTCTTAATTTTAGGGCCTTTTCTCTGTTAACTATTTCCTTTTATCCTCCTTTGTCTATATTTGTTTGCATATTGTCTCTTTCATTGGATTGTAAACTTCTTGAAATCTTTGACTGTTTGAGTGGCTGTCTTTTGCCTCTTTTTGTATCCCCAGTGCTTAAGCAGGCACTTAAATATTTACTGAGTGATATACAAAACACTGAAGCTTAGAATTCGGAGTCCAAGTTCTTCCTTTTACAAATGGCTTATTTAAGGTCCCAGTTACAGTTACAGCCAGGATCCAGGCTTTAAGAGTCCATGATACTCTATCATTTCCATAAAAAGGTCTCTTTTCTGATGTTATTTTTATGATTTATATTTTGATGGTAACAGATTAATTCCTACATGAAAGAAATTGCATATAAAAGGCAGTAAGCTAGTTGTGTAACAAGAGCGAGGGATAATAGAAGGATACTAGTTGAGTACATGAGGTTTGCTCTTGAAAGAATGGATGCAATTTGAGGACAAAAACTATCTTTGTAATCCCAGTTCACAGTAGAATGTTTGACACACATCAGGCACTTAAAAGCTTGAGGAGAGTGAGTGAATGAGTCAATGAATTGATGAATGAATTGATACATGGATAAGCGAAGTGCTACACTGGTATCTAAGAAGTACTGTAAGAACTAGAGAAAACTACCCATCACTTTTGATAGATCTTCCATGGAGGGTCCATGGAAAGGTATGGGTACAGAAATTAGTACAGGATAAAGTTTTGATCTGTACTCGTAGAGGAATGGATTAATACCAGTGAGACCATGATTGTCTAAGTAATGAATTGTTTTTCTTTTTACATATGAGGGATGCTCTATATTTATTAATATACTATCTTTTTTTTCCCTTGACTCATTAATTCTTATCACATTTTGACAGGCAAGTGTTTCCCAAAGTCCTGGGCTGAGCCATCTTTTCTTTGCCCCCATCCTATTTTTTGTAATTTCTGCTGCTGCCATAGCTAAACTAAGATCTCTATGCACATGATTCTAATATATATAATATACATATATTATATATAATTAATATAGCCCATATCACCAACTGTTTCTTGAACTAGATATACGAGACATTTTAAATTTAGCCTCTCTAAAATTGGACTCATTATCTTTACAGTAAGTTTCCCTTGTCATTTCTACGCCTGCAATCTCTCTAATATATGTTGGTTCTCTCCTTTGATATTGCCATCATTGGCAGGTTCTCATCACCTCATATCTGGACTATTGCCAACAGAGTGATGGCTTGGTCTCCCTGCCTCAAAGTCTGTCTCCACTCCAGTGATTCTGCTATTCAGTTGTCAGATTAATCTTCCTAAAGCACAAGTCTGAACATGTCACTCCCCACCCTTCAGTCACTAAATTCCAATGGCTTCCTAGTTCCTAGGATCAAATATAAAATTCAGTTTGGTTTTTAAAGACCTCTGTAACTTGGTCCTTTCAACCTTTCCAGTCTTCTTACACCACTCCCTCTTCCACAGACTGCATCTGCCTGTCTCCCTGTTTCTGTCTTTGTCTCTGTCTGTGTCTCTCTCTGTCTCTCAAAAAAAAAAAAAAAAAAAAAAAAAAAAGGTGAAATAATCTTTTAGCTCAAGAAGCTTGGAAAATTGGCAAAAAAGGTCAGTCTCACTGAGGTAGAAGGGAATGCAGTCCAGGAAATGGAAGGAGCACAGCAAGTCAGCAGCAAGCCCTACCTCAGCAAACTAATAGTTCCTGAGCCCCAACAACAGAATGTCAATACAAGGGACCCTCACAGCATGCCACAGGCTATCCAGGGGCACAAAGAACTTCAGCTCCAAACCACCACTGTGTTTCAATGATGCCCCTGGCAAAAAGGCAGTTTAGTAGCCAGATGACCACACACTTTACTGAGGCCCTGGAAAAACATGGAAACCCCTACCAGTCTCAGCACACACTAGGAAACCCCTACCAATCTCAGCACAGACTAGATACCAGCACTAGGACCCTGTGTCAGCAACCAGCAAGCTGCCAGGCCCATATGGCTTCCAGTAACAGGAGCCACATCCCAACTCAGCACAAGACAGTGCAGCACAAGACACCAGGGTCCTCCGTGGGCCTCAAGTCCACCTTGGTGCAGTGCTAGGTAAACAGCCAGGGTCTGCAGTTCTTGGCACAAGAAGACTGAGACACTGCCTCTATCACTCTGGAAGCAGAGATCAAATTTAAAAGAAAGGAAAAAATGAGCAAAAAACAAAAAAATAATTTGCCCATATAAAGTTATTATGGTGATAAGGAAGATTAAGACACAAATTCAGAAGAGGACAACAATGTTAAAAAACAACTATGGACAAAACACAAAAGAAAAAAGATTTTAAGGCTAGAAAGAACACATGGAAAAGCTCAAAAAGAGCTGATTTTTTCAGCTAAGACAGACAAAGAGAAAATTGGGAAGATAATAACTAATGTAAGAGATTTATGAAAAAGAATCAATAGCTTGGAAAAAGAAAACTGCTTAAAAAGCAGAAATGGCCAAATGGGGAGACACAAAAACCCACTGAAGAAAACTCCTTAAAAAGTACAAGTGGCTAAATAGAAAAGAGAGTACAAAAGCTAACTGAGGAAAACAACTTCTTAAAAGCTAAAATTGGATTAGGGAAAGTTAATGACTCTATGTGCCACTAAGAATTAATCCAAAAATGTCAAAAGAATGAAAAAAATAGAAAATGTAAAATACTTTATTAGAAAATCAATTGATCTGAAAAACAGATCCAAGAGAGAACATGTCAGAATCACTGGACTACCTGAAAGCCATAATCAGAAGGAGGATCTAGACAACATCTTTCAAGAAATTATCAATTAAAAAAAAAAAAAAAAAGCAGGTCAAGGAAAAAATACTGCAAATTCAATTCAAATTTTGGGGAGCCACAGTCAGGACTACACAGAATTAGCAGCTGCAATATTAAAGGAGAAGTCATGGAGCATGACATTCTTGAAGGCAAGGACTACAACCAAGAATCACCTACCCAGCAGAAGTAAGCATAATGCTTCAGGGGAGGGGGGAGAGAGATGGTCATTTGATGAAATAGAAGGATTTCAAATTTTCATAAAGAGAAGCCCAGAATTGAACAAAAAGTTTGACATCTAATACCAAGACCGAAGTAAAGACTAAAAAAGATAAAAAGCAAAAAAGACACATAAGGCAATCTGCTTACATCCCTATATAAGATGAAATTTATAATTTCTAAAACCATCAATAGTACATAGCTAGAAGGAATATACAGAGAGGGTTTGGGCATAAGGTAAGTGACATAAAAGATTAATTAAGGAGTGAGAAAGAAAGAAGTACCCTGGATGTAAAAGGAAGAGATAGAATATGACCAGGAAGAGATAGAATATGAAGAGGTTCAAAAAATTTATAGTGGAAGGAAAAATTGAAGGGTGAGCAATGGACATCGTCTGGACCTTATTCTCATCAGTATATTAAATTCCAATCTAGAACTTCCTTTTGCTGAAGGATAATGGCTTTGGGATAGTACTTATACTATTAGACACAGTTGGTATGTTGATTAGTTTTGTTATTTTTTCCCCTTCTTTATTTTTGTTACAAGGAGCAGCTTTTCAAAAAGATATGAGGTTGGGGCAGCTAGGTGGCGCAGTAGATAGAGCACCAGCCTTGAATTCAGGAGGACCCGAGTTCAAATCTGGTTTCAGATGCTTAACAGATTCAGGTTTCAGATGCTTAACATTTCCTAGCTGTATGACCCTGGGCCAGTCACTTAACCCCAGCCTCAGGAGAAAAAAAAAATCTTAGTATGTAAATCTAAGATAGTTTGGGGAGGAAGGCACTAATAGGTGGGGAATCAGGAAAGTCTTCATGTAGATGATAAAACCTGAACTGCAACTTAAAGGAAGAGAGGGATTCTATTAGGCAGAGGTTTGGAGAAAGTACATTGGAGGAATGGGGCATGGTCAGTACAAAGGCTTGGAGATGAGAGAGGGAGCACTGAGAGAGGAACACAGTGAAGACCAGTTTGACTGGATAACAGAGTGAAAGGGGAGAGTAATATCTGTTGAAGTTGGAAAGATAGGTTGTGTAAATTTCTGAAAGTTAAACAAATAGGAAGTCATGGGAATTTGTTGAATAGAATGACAGTCAGATCTGAACTTAAGGAAAATTCCTTTGGAAATATTTAGTATAGACTAGAGTGATAAGACTTGAGGCATTGAGACCAATTAGGATTCTGTTGGAGTCATCCAAGGAAAGAAATGAGGTCAAACTAAATGCATAAAGTTAACTTTATTTTCTTTTAGAATAAGGTTATTAAACTGATAGATCAAAAATCCTCTTAACACTTCTTAAAAGAGCTAGAGAAAAGAAGGAAGGGCCTAACTTAAAGGGTAGTGTTATGGGCCAGAAAAATGAACTTGAAACAAAGGATTCTTACAAGGTACTAAGTCAGTGGAATTGACAGAGACAATAGTTATCTAATTTAGTATGATTCAGTCTGATTGATTTAATCCTACAAGGAGATGTTAAAGGCCAGAACTTAAAACAAGGTACTAAGTGGAACTGAGGAGACAATGGTTAAATCTAGGTTAGCATTGATTAAATCTTACAACAAATAATGGTTTCCTAGTGGTAGAATGATTGGTGTATACTCAGTGTAGAACATATAAACTCTCAAGGCCAGAAAAGAAGCTCTGGGAGGCTGAGACAGATTCATTCCATCTTCCATCTTTGTGGTGGCTACAGGCTGAAACACAAACCTTTGGATAAAGAGACATTCAGAGAGATCCAGAGGGTAGAGCTCAAGGAGGCAGAAGCCCATGGAACCAAGGAGACAGACCTCAAAGAAAGCTAACCGGGCCCCAGGAAAGGAGACAGGATTTTGAAGAAGACAATAAAGGATTTGGACTTTTAACACCTGGCTACACTTGTGATTACTGAACTGAAACAAAGGCTGCTGACAGAGACCCCAAGAAAACAACAGAAAACATTACATCTTTTTTTAAATAAAATATTACAGGGTAGAATCTCCCCTTATTATAAATCTTCAAGTAATAGTTACTTGGTAAAGATGTCAGACTGAGAATATGAACATATGAGACATTCCATATGATCCTCATACAAGAGATTCTTGGTCAAGTATAGGTTGGACTAGATAGCATTTGAAATTTTTCCAATTCTGCCACAATTTTCCAATCATCAATTATATTCTTTAACACCCCCAATGCAATTTTTAAATCTACTCATTTCAAAGCATAGCTTTAATTTTATAATTATCATATATATAGCAATAATCCTCTTCTAATTTCTCACCTCTACCCTCTCTCTGGTCCTCCATAATGAATGGAATATATACTTTCATCTTTAACTCTTAAAATTCTAAATTTCCTTCAGAGCTCAATTCTCTATACTTACAGATCCCTCCAAAGAGAATACTAGAAAAGACTCAAGCTTTGACACGTTTTAATGAAATGCTTATGTATCCAGTCCTGTGTTAGTCTATCTATAATGGGAGAAAAGTCTGAAATCTTAGCTGAGAGTTTGCATTAAAAATGTCAAGGTTTTCGTAAACAGACAGCTCAATATGAACCAAAATGGTGACAAGGCAGCAAGAAAAACTAATTTGGTTTTAGGCTACATTAAGAGAGGTACAGTAACAGCCCAGCTATATTCTGCCTTGGTTAAAGCATATCTGAAGGACTGGGATTAATTGCAGAGAAGATGAAAGGGATCAACTCCAGAGAAGAACAACCAAGAACTGGAGCCCAGGGCACAGGAGGATCAGTTTAGCCTGGAAAAGAGAACACAGTGGAAATAACTGTCTGCCAGCATCCAAAGAACTGCCATATGGAAGAGTAATTAGACTTATCTTGCTTGGCCCTAGAACAAGAAGTTCAACATTGGGGAAAGTCTCTAAAATAAAATGAGGTATTCCTTTCTAGTGTGGAAGATAATTCACAAGAATCCAATGGAACACAAAAGATTCCCAATTGAACACATTTCCAGATTTCTGTTTATTTTTACTATCCCTTAAAATATTCTTACTTTTGTGATGAAAAAGAAAAATATGTCTGTACCAGTATTCATTTTCTTTCATTCTGGTTTGTTTGTTTTGGCAAGGCATTTGGGATTAAGTGACTTGCCCAGGATATTAAGTTTCTGAGGTCAAATTTGAACTCAGGTTCTCCTAACTCCAGGGTCAGTGCTCCATTTCTGTGCCATCTAGCTGCCCCTATTATTTTCTTTAAAAAAAAACTGTTTAGTTATACATTATGATGTAAAGGGATAATAAATGGTTTCAAGTTATTCTTCATGCCAGAAAATAAATCATCAAATATAATCATGGAAAAATTTAGTCATGTTCTTGTTTCATTTATTTAAAAAAAAATCTATTATAAATAACTAATAAATTATCAAAAGAACCTGGCAAGTTAAATCCTTAATAATACAGTAAAAAAAAAAACCCTGAATGTATAATAACCTTTTTTTTTTTGATGCCTTCTAAAAACATTACTGCAGGCTCAGAAGTAACACTATTTATGAAATGGGATATGTGGTTTTATTACGATAAAAGTGAAATGTTCCTAAGCACTCATTGGAGAGCAGAATTTTAATCAATATTCAGTAAGGTTGTTTTTTAGAAGTCATTAAATGCTGCTGAAAAATTCTGCAACAAGCTCAATTCTGTAAAATAAATTATTTAAAATCTGCTCTTTTTTTAGCCTCTTTAGAAAATGCTTCCAAACACTGACTCACAGAAGGAGATTTTGCTAAGATTGAGTATCAGATAATGAAGAAGAACATTAGGTCAAGTTTTAACAATCTCATCTACTTAGCCGCACAGCCCATCTCTAAAGACAGACCCTACACATTCTGAAATTCATGTCAAGGGTAAAGTTTGTCAAAGAAACTTCCCGGGAGCATTGGAGGCTGAGTTATGAGTCATACAACACGAGTGGAGTCAATCCTTTCATTTTATACAGATGTACTAACTGAGGCCCGGGCAGGCGCTGGAAGGACTTGCCCAAGTTCACACGTAGTAAGCAGCGGAGCGAGAACGTGAACCTGGGCCTCGGGACTCCTACACCAGGTTCTTTGTTTCTCAGGTCTCCTCCAGCTCACATCTACTGCCCTAAGTCATTCTCATTGTGCCTCGGAGGAGCTAGAGTCCTCAGACGGAAACGAGGAGGCTCTTCGGGACAGACTGGAGAGGAAGGGAATGGGGGAGTGGGTGTAAAGGCCCGAGGAGGCTGCAGCCAGGCTGGGCATCCCGGAATTCAGCGGATGGAAAAGCCCTGACATTGACTAGAAGAGCGGAGGATCCAGGAGGTGGAGGAGGGTGCAGAGTGGGGGAGGGTGCGGGGCCACGGAGGGAAAAGAGAGGAGGGGCAAGAAAGAGCTTCTGTCTGAAAGCAATAGGATGAAGGAGTGCAAGGTGGGGGAGGGGCGGCATGGGGGGGAGGCAGTACAAGACGGAGGGAGGGGTGCAGAGTGAGGGAATTTTAAGTGCATGACAGGACTGTACGGTTATGCTGGGGAGGAGGCGACACAGACCGGGGGGAAGGGTGCAGCAGCAGGGAGGGGAGCGGGACCGGCGAAGGCCAGGAGAAGGGGGCAGGGAGATCGTGAGCTCTGAAGAAGGCTGCGGGGTGGAGAGGTGCAGCACCGGGGTGGGGGGGGGGGGACAGTACAAGCAGCAGGCGGTGCAGGGCAGAGGAAGAAGGCGCAGGCTGGGGGTGCGGGACCGGAGGGGGCGGCGCAGGCTGCGGGGAGGGGCTCACCTTGGGATCCTTCTCATAGTAATACTGCTGCGTGCGGATCCAGCGGCCCACCAGGTGGTCGCGCACAGTGTGCGCCAGTGCGAAGAAATAGTCTCGGGGAGTGGCCACATTGCGGTCCTTGACCAGGGTAAAGTGGAGGTGCCGGTTGAAGCTCTTCCTCACCTCGGCCACGTCGCCCAGCCCGGCGATGCCCCGCACACTGATCTGCTTCCGCTTCTCGCTGTCAGTCAGGGGCACTGCCATTCTCGCGGCTGCGGGCTCCGCCCGGAGAGAAGGGACGAGCGGCAGGGAAAGACAAGGAAGAGGATGCTCCAGCGGCCGCCGCAGCCAGCGATCAGAAGGCAACCTTCGGGACGCGGCACTGCGTCTGCGTACCACTCCGGGGAAGTGAAGGGGCGGAGCAAGAGGCGGGGCCACGGAGGTGCAGGGACCGGGGAGGAGGACGAGGAGGCAGAGAGTAGGTGGGGACTCTGAGGGAGCCCCGAGGGGGTGGGAAAAGCAGGCTTTCTCTCCCGGCCTACCCCGCCCCCCAACCTACCTAGGAGCTTTTTTTTTTTTTTTTTTTTTTTTTTTGTTCTTGTTTGTTTTAAAAACTGTTTGTAATTGGGAGAAGGCTCAGGGCCTTGCGGAGAGAGACCGGGAGTGCCCCGGAAACTGTCCCACACGGGGACCGGTGACAGCCAGCGTTTTGTGGGGCCGTGTTTCAGGCACGGCCGATCCCTTCGGAGGTTTCCTGGCTAAGATACGGCTGTGGGTTTGCCATGTCCCTCTCAGCTCCTTTAACAGGGGAGGGAATTGAAGCGAGCGGGTGAGGTGACAGCCCGGGTCAGTCCGGGTCTGAGGCCAGATTGAACTCTCCAAGTTTCGGGGCCTTCAGCCATTGAGCATTTATCCAGCGCTTTTTCTTTCTTTTTTCTTTCTTTTTTTTTTTTTTTCCTGAGGCTGAGGTTAAGTAGCTTGCCCAGGGTCACACAGCAAGGAAGTGTTAAGTGTCTGAGACCAGACTTGAACTCAGGTCCTTCTGAATTCAGGGCTGGTGCTCAATCCACCTACCTGCCCCTACCCAGCGCTTTTTAAGGTTTGTGATAAGCCTTTGCCCAGGGAAAGCTTTGTCCGGAGCCACAGAAAATGGCAAAAGAGGCTTGTGAACTCCCGGTTTTCCAATGGGTGGCAAGGCGGCTGTTAAAAGACCTGCTGTATGAGCCTGGGCAAGGCCGCCAACTTATCCAGCGAGGAGCGGTCAGAGTCAGACTTATCTCCGAATGTCCTCATCCGGCCACTGGGCCCAGGTGACTGACGGAGAAAACGAGCCTAGTGACTTGCACAGCCTGCCTCACTTACATCCAAATCACTTTTTAAAAAGTAGCTTTTTATTTTTCAAAGTACATGCACGGCTAATTTTCAACATCCATCCTTGCGAAACCTTGTGTTCCGTTTTGTTCTGTCTCCCTCTCCCCTCCCCCTCCCACAGTAAGTAAACCAATATAGAGACGCAGCTCACTTGTGTGTGATGGAATCACCTCCTCGTTGTCATTGTTATCTTCAAGAATGAAACGCAAACAGCAGCATGAAGCACATCATATATGTTATATATAATAAAATAATAACAACCACTCACAATGATGTCAGCTTTAAGGTTTATGAAACTTTTCTTTATTCAGTTACTTAAGGTAGTTCTTGCAAGTCTTATCAGCCTACTTCCTAGATGAAGAAAATAAGTCAGGAGTGACAATCAGGAGTCACAAATAATAACTTGAGAATGACACACATTCATTCTCTCTCTCTGTCTCTCTCTCTCTCCCTTTCTCTCTCTCTGTCTCTCTCTCTCTCTCCCTTTCTCTCTCTCTGTCTCTCTCTCTCTGTCTGTTTCTGTCTCTCTCTCTCTCACTGTTTCTGTCTCTCTCTCCTCTCTCTGTCTCTGTCTCTCTCTCTCCCTCTCTGTCTCTCCTCTCTCTCTCTGTCTCTCTGTCTCTCTATCTCTCTCTCTCTCTCTCTCTCTCTCTCTCTCTCTCTCTCTCTCTCACTCTCTGTCTCTCTCTCCTCTCTCTGTCTCTGTCTCTCTCTGTCTCTCTGTCTCTCTCTCTGTCTCTCTGTCTCTCTCTCTCTCTCTCTCTCTCTCTCTCTCTCTCTCTCTCTCTGTCTCTCTCTCCTCTCTCTGTCTCTGTCTCTCTCTGTCTCTCTGTCTCTCTCTCTGTCTCTCTCTGTCTCTCTCTCTCTGTCTCTCTGTCTCTCTATCTCTCTGTCTCCTCTCTCTCTCTCTCTCTCTCTCTCTCTCTCTCTGTCTCTCTCTCCTCTCTCTGTCTCTGTCTCTCTCTGTCTCTCTGTCTCTCTCTCTGTCTCTCTCTCTGTCTCTCTCTCTCTCTCTCTCCTCTCTCTGTCTCTCTCTGTCTCTGTCTCTGTCTCTGTCTCTCTCTCTCTCTGTCTCTCTCTCCTCTCTCTGTCTCTGTCTCTCTCTGTCTCTCTGTCTCTCTCTCTGTCTCTCTCTCTGTCTCTCTCTCTCTCTCTCTCCTCTCTCTCTCTCTCTCTCTCTCTCTCTCTCTCTCTCTCTCTCTCTCTCTCTCTCTCTCTCTCTCTCTCTCTCTCTCTCTCTCTCTCTCTCTCTCTCTTCCCTAAGTCATTCTATTTGTACCTCTGAGGAGCTACAGTTCTCGGAAGGAAACATCAATTAGGAGGCTCATCAGAACAGACAGGAGAGGGAGGGGAATGGAGGAGTGGGTGTAAAGGCCGGAGGAGGCTGTAGCCAAGCTGGGCATCCCAGAATTCATAGGATGGAAAAGCCCTGATATTGACAAGAGGAGCGGAGGATCCAGGAAGTGGAGGAGGGTGCAGAGTGGGGGAGGGTGCGGGGCCATGGAGTAAAAAGAGAGGAGCAAGAAAGGTCTCTCTGTCTCAGTCTCTCCCTTATAAGCCTTTTATTGGCTAACTTCTAACCTCATCCTTTAACTGGAACTGTTCTCTCTAAAGTTTCCAAAGATCACTCCGTCTAATGGCTTTTTCTCCATTCTTTTGACCTCTCCAAAATTTGACACCTTCTATCCTATGTAGGCCTCCATGAATAACCTCTTCTCCTTCTGTGACAGCTCCTCATTCTCCTTTGCTGGTCCTACCCACCAAGTCCAGTGCCCCCGAGGTTCTGTCCTGGATCTTCTCTTTTCCTTTATAACCATCTCTCTTCGTATAGCTCAAAAGAAATGTGGAGAATACAAATTTAGAGACATTTCCCCTCCAAATGTTCATGAGAAATATTTGTGCCTGATTGCCTCCTAAGACCAATTGGTCTGATCAACCAGTCAGACACACAGCATACCTTGACTCCAACATGGTGAAATCAAGTGAAGTTAATTCTGTCTTCTTTGAGAACGAAGACCATAGCCACCATTTCCTTTGGTAATTTAATTAGTTCCCTTGAGGTCAATTATCAGCTCTAAGCAGATGATTCCTAGATCTTTATATTTAGCCCTCATCTTTCTCCTGAGCTACAGTCCTGCCTTTTGGCTATCTCAAACTGGATATTCTGCAGGCATCTCAAAGATCCCCAACCTCCCTTCTTCTCAACTTCCCTATTACTGTGAAGAGCACTGCATTGGCCCATCCTAGAGGTTCACAATCTTGGTGTCATCCATCTCATTGCCAGTTCTTGCTGTTTCTAACTTTATATATCTCTTCTGTCACACAACTACCACCGGTTCTTGCCACCTCTCACTTGAACTATTGCAAAGGCCTTCTAATTGACCTCTCTGATTGTCATTCCCCACTTGTCTATCATCTGTTCAGTCAATAAAATGATTTTCTATATAAAAAACCTGTCCATAACCCTCTCCTCTCCTCCCAACTTAGCCAGAATCAAACTGAAATCTTGTTATTTTGCGTGATGAATATAGAGATATGGTTAGAAGAATTGCACCTAGATAAGATTAGAAGGGAAGCAATAAACTGGGAAAACATTTTTACATTCAAAGGTTCTGTTAAAGGCCTCGTTTCCAAAATATATAGAATTGACTTAAATTTATAAGAAATCAAGCCATTCTCCAATTGATAAATGGTCAAAGGATATGAATAATTTTCAGATGAAGAAATTGAAACTATTTCTAGTCATATGAAAGAGTGTTCCAAATCACTATTGATCAGAGAAATGCAAATTGAAACAATTCTGAGATACCACTACACACCTGTCAGATTGGCTAAGATGACAGGAACAAATAATGATGAATGTTGGAGAGGATGTGGGAAAACTGGGACATTGATACATTGTTGGTGGAGTTGTGAATGGATCCAGCCATTCTGGAGAGCAATCTGGAATTATGCCCAAAAAGTTATCAAAATGTGCATACCCTTTGACCCAGCATTGCTACTATTGGGCTTATATCCCAAAGAAATACTAAAGAAGGGAAAGTGACCTGCATGTGCCAAAATGTTTGTGGCAGCTCTTTTTGTAGTGAACAGAAACTGGAAACTACGTGGATGTCCATCAATTGGTGAATGGCTGAATAAGTTATGGCTTATGAATGTTATGGAATATTATTGTTCTATTAGAAACGCCCAGTAGGATGATTTCAGAGAGATCTGGAGAGACTTACATCAACTGATGCTGAGTGAAATGAGCAGAACCAGGAGATCATCAAACATGACAGCAACAATACTATGTGATGATCAATTCTGATAGACGTGGCTCTCTTCAACAATGAAATGATTCAAACCAGTTCTAATTGTTTAGTGATGAAGAAAGCCATCTACACCCAGAGAGAGAACAGTGGGAACTGAGTGAAGACCAGAACATAGCATTTCCACTTTTTCTCTTCATGTTTACTTGCATTTTTGTTTTCCTTCTCAGGTTTTTTTCTTTCTTTCTAGATCCGGTTTTTCTTGTGCAGCAAGATAATTCTATAAATATGTATACATATATTGGATTTAACATGTACTTTAACATATTTAACATGTATTGAACTAACTGTCATCTAGGGAAGGAGGAAGGTGGAAGGAGGGGAAAAGTTGGAACAGAAGGTTTTTGCAAGGGTCAGTGTTGAAAAATTACCCACAAAACATATGTAAAGAAAAATCTATAATAATAAAAAGAAAAAAGAAAAGAAACAGGAAGGAGAAAAAAGTAAAAAAATAATTGCACATTTAACCTACATTGGATTGCTTGCTGTCTAGAGGAGGGGTGAAGGAAGGATGGAGGGAGAAAAAATTTAGGATACAAGGTTTTGCAAAGATGAATGTTGAAAACTAATTTTTTTTTTTTTAACTGAGGCAATTGGGGTTAAGTGACTTGTCCAGGATCACACAGCTAGGAAGTGTTAAGTCCGATGTCAAATTTGAACTCAGGTCTTCCTGACTTCACAGCTGGTGCTCTATCCATTGCACCACTTAGCTGCCCCTGAAAATTACCTTTGCATATATGTGGAAAACTAAAAAACTATTATATATATAAAAAAAAAAATTTGTCATTTATCTTTTCATATCCTGTCCTCTTCTGACCTTTCTGTTTTGCTAATTCTTTCTTCCATGTATATTTCTATCTATCCATACCACACCACACCTTTCCTCTGTGCCTTTGGACTGATCACCCCCATCCCCACACCTACCCCAACCTGCGTCAGAAATGTTCTTCCTTTTTACCTTTCCCTCTCTGAAATCCCAGATTTCCTTCAAGTTGTTGTTGAGTCATGTCAAATTCTTCATGACCCCATTTAAAGTTTTCTTGGCAAAGATACTGGAATGATATGCCATTTTCTTCTCTGTCTCATTTTACAGATGGGGAAACTGAGGCAAACAGGGTAATTCAATTAAATTTCAATTTCTACAGAAGACCTTTCCCAGTCTTTCCAGCTCTAGAGCTTTCCTTTTGAGATTACCTTGCTTATGCTTTTGTATGTACCTAATTATTCATGGTCTCCCCCATTAGAATATGGTCTCTTTAAAGGTAGGGACTGAGTGTGTGTATGTGTGTGTTTGTGTGTGTATGTTTCCTTTTAATGTCACCAAAATGAAAGCTTTTTGAGCATGAGAGTGAACAAGTCAGACTTATGCTTTCAAAATGTAAATTTTGCACTCATATGGAGAAGGCCTAGAAGAAGAAAAAAACTGAAGGTAGAAAGACCAATGAGAATGTTATTTCAGGTGAGAGAACAGCTGAATTAAGAGTAGTTATATGTGGAGAGTATGAAAAAATAAGATAGAGAAGACTCATGGAGGAAGGAGAAAGGATCACCCAGAAAGTGGCTTCATGTTGAGCTTAAAAGTATCACAGATGCCCTTATTTGGGGAGAATTATATAGGGCTGTCACTAAGGAAGAAAACACTGGGAGAGTACTATCCAGAACTGATTGTCCCCTTTGGCTGTTGTCCTGGTTCTCCAATTGAAGATACCCCATATTGATGTTCTACTCCAAAATTTCTATAATCCTGTACAGATCTGTTACCTACATTACCCACACCTGCCAAAAAAAACCCCAAAAGACAATAAAACAACTCTAACTTGTTTATAAAGTCCTATGCTTCAGAGCATATAGTCTCCCTAGGACTAGGTGATATCTCCTATCTGATAAACCACTGATAAATGACCTCTCCTACAAGGCAAAGTAAATATTACCGTGGGGCCCCATGAAAAATTCTTACACTAGAAGAGTGATTACATAGGAATTTCAGACATTAGCCTGTCCAATAAGTGATATTATGAGTGTTAGTGACACTCCTTAAAGTGGATTGTAACCTAATATGTATAGAATCAAGCCTGACTAAAGATCAGGAAGCCAGCTGATAACTGCTTGTCCTGTTTGCTTCACAATACAATATTGCTACAGCAGCTGGGATATATGGAAATTCCCTCAGAATGTATGAAGACCTTCTCTTTGGCTTACCTCCTGTGATCGTAGGTATGTGTTTTCTCTCTTTATTGGATTATCTGGAACTGCCTACATTGTAGCCCTCATGGTATCTGGCATATTTCCATATTTGTAGTAAGTACTCAGAATTTTTTATTAACTCAATGAACCCAGTGACCAGTTAGAGATTATTCCCTGATCATGATTACTTCAGTTATTTCTCTCTTTTCAAAATACTTGAGATATTCACCAGATACAAAGCACTATTTAAAATAGCAATAAAGGAAGGGAACAAGTAGTATATAAGTAGAATAATATAAGTGGGACAAAACTGTTGCTTGCCTAATTGAAAATAATTCACAATCCTATTGCTCTAATTAACATATAATAATACAAAGCTTATTATCTATCACAAAATATCTAAGTACTATGGAGTGATATTTTCTAGTAATAAAAAAGCAATTTTAAAAAATGTTTTAAATATTTTCCCCTTTTTTTACTGTCCCGTACATGTACCTTAGAAAAGGCTGTGGGGGTGGCAGAACCTACCTGGACTAATTTTTCCCTAGTATCTGCTATTTAATTTAGCTATATATCAATTCAACTCAATAAACATAAATTAATCACCTCCTTATTTCATGTCTCTTTCTAGAAAAAACTGTTTCTGTTCCCTGAAACCAGCATGCCTCTCTCCCATATTGATTCATTCCCACAGTTTATCCATCCCCATTCTGGGAATGTATTCCATCCTTAGCCTTGCCTTTTAGAATCTTATCTTCTGGGTAACCTTCCCAAAACCCTTCCAAATGAAAGTCTTCTCTCCCTCCCCAAATTTTCCCAGGATCATTTTGGACCACTCCTTTGCTCCTATCTTATATTATCCTTGTCTCTATATGTGTATTGTTGGGTGCAGCCTACCATCTCCATGGAATATAAGCTTCTTATAGAACAGGACTGGGGTATTTTTTAGTTTTCATGTATATCTCCAGAACTTAACATAGTGACTAACATGATAGGGACTTAATAAATGACTATTGATTTTTATTGATTCTACTGTTGAGATTGAAAAGGGGACCTCAAAAGTGCCAGACTCGAAAGGTATCTCAAAAGAATTTGCAGGCTTGAACCCATGTCCTAGTCAAGGGGCAAAGTTTTATTGAAAGTAATTAGAAATGGACTGAATTGTAAGGGAATTCAGTAAAGAAACAGACCTAGGAGAATCATTTTATCCAGCATCTACCATTGATATGCCAATTCTATGGCTTAGAGCTACTAAGTAAAATCTGGATTAATTAATTTGATTATCACTGGCCAGATCATCAATCAGCAAAGAACTAAGAAGTAATCTATTCAGAATCAGACTGGGCATAGAAGTTTCCTCTGGAGGAAATCAAACTATCACTCTTTGCAGATGCCATGATGGTATACTTAGAGAACCCCAAAGACTCTGCTAAAAAGCTATTAGAAATAATTCAGAATTTTAGCAAAGTGTCAGGATACAAAATAAATCCACATAAATCCTCAGCATTCTTATATATCACCAACAAAATGCAACAGCAAAAGATACAAAGAGAAATTCCATTCCAAACAAATGTTGAGAGTATAAAGTATTTGGGAATCCATGTACCAAAGAATAGTCAGGAATTATATGAGAAAAATTACAAAACACTTGCCACAAAAATAAAATCAGATTTAAATAATTGGAAAGACATTCAGTGCTCTTGGATAGGCTGAGCGAATATAATAAAGATGACAATACTCCCCAAGCTAATCTATTTATTTAGTGCTATACCAATCAGACTCCCAAGAAACTATTTTAATGACCTAGAAAAAATAACAACAGAATTCATATGGAAGAATAAAAGGTCGAGAATTGCAAGGGAACTAATGAAAAAAAACTCAGAGGAAGGTGGTCTAAGTGTACCTGATCTAAAGCTATATTATATAGCAGCAGTCACCAAAACCATTTGGTATTGGCTAAGAAATAGACCGGTAGATCAGTGGAACAGATTAGGTACAAAGGACAAAAAAGGGTACATCTATAGCAATCTAGTCTTTGACAAACCCAAAGATACCAACATTAGGGACAAAAATTCATTATTCGGAAGAAACTGTTGGGAAAACTGGAAATTAGTATGGCAGAAATTAGATATGGATCCACACTTAACACCATATACCAAGATAAGATCAAGATGGGTCCATGATTTAGGCATAAAGAATGAGATCATAAATAGATTAGAGGAACAGAGAATAGTCTACCTCTCAGACCTGTGGAGGAGGAAGGAATTTATGACCAGAGGAGAACTAGAGATCATTATTGATCACAAAATAGAAGATTTTGATTACATCAAACTAAAAAGTTTCTGTACAAACAATACTAATGCAAACAAGATTAGAAGGGAAGTAACAAATTGGGAAAATATTTTTAAAAGTAAAGGTTCTGACAAAGGTCTCATCTCCAAAATATATAGAGAACTGACCCTGATTTATAGGAAACCAAACCATTCTCCAATTGATAAATGGTCAAGGGATATGAACAGACAATTCTCAGATGATGAAATTGAAACTATTTCCACTCATATGAAAGAGTGTTCCAAATCACTACTGATCAGAGAAATGCAAATTAAGACAACTCTGAGATACCACTACACACCTGTCAGATTGGCTAAGATGACAGGAATAAATAATGATGAATGTTGGAGGGGATGTGGGAAAACTGGGACACTGATACATTGTTGGTGGAGTTGTGAAAGAATCCAGCCATTCTGGAGAGCAATTTGGAACTATGCCCAAAAAGTTATCAAACTGTGCATACCCTTTGACCCAGTATTGCTGTTATTGGGATTATATCCCAAAGAAATACTAAAGAGTGGAAAGGGACCTGTATGTGCCAAAATGTTTGTGGCAGCTCTTTTTGTTGTAGCTAGAAACTGGAAGTTGAATGGATGTCTATCAATTGGAGAATGTTTGGGTAAATTGTGGTATATGAAGGTTATGGAATATTATTGCTCTGTAAGAAATGACCAGCAGGAGGAATACAGAGAGGCTTGGAGAGACTTACATCAACTGATGCTGAGTGAAACAAGCAGAACTAGGAGATCATTATACACTTCAACAACAATACTGTATGAGGATGTATTCTTTTTTTTTTTTTTCATATAATCTCAATAGATGATATTAAAAACTTATTTTTTTCCTTTTTTTTAATTAATAATTTTTTATTATATATATATATTTTATAATATTATCCCTTGTATCCATTTTTCCAAATTATCCCCCCCTCCCTCTATTCCCTCCCCCCGATGACAGGCAATCCCATACATTTTACATGTGTTACAATATAACCTAGATACAATATATGTGTGTAAATACCTTTTTCTTGTTGCACATTAATTATTAGCTTGCGAAGGTATAAGTAACCTGGGTAGATAGACAGTAGTGCTAACAATTTACATTCCCTTCCCAGTGTTCCTTCTCTGGGTATAGTTATTTCTGTCCATCATTGATCAACTCGAAGTGAGTTGGATCTTCTTTATGTTGAAGATTTCCACTTCCATCAGAATACATCCTCATACAGTATTGTTGTTGAAGTGTACAGTGATCTTCTGGTTCTGCTCATTTCACTCAGCATCAGTTGATTTAAGTCTCTCCAGGCCTCTCTGTATTCCTCCTGCTGGTCATTTCTTACAGAGCAATAATATTCCATAACCTTCATATACCACAATTTACCCAACCATTCTCCAATTGATGGACATCCATTCATCTTCCAGTTTCTAGCCATTAGTAAAAGGGCTGCCACAAACATTTTGGCACATACAGGTCCCTTTCCACTCTTTAGTATTTCTTTGGGATATAAGCCCAATAGTAGCGCTGCTGGGTCAAAGGGTATGTACAGTTTGATAACTTTTTGGGCATAATTCCAGATTGCTCTCCAGAATGGCTGGATTCTTTCTCAACTCCACCAACAATGCATTAGTGTCCCAGTTTCCCCACATCCCCTCCAACATTCATCATTATTTGTTCCTGTCATTTTAGCCAATCTGACAGGTGTGTAGTGGTATCTCAGAGTTCTCTTAATTTGCATTTCCTGATCAGTAGTGATTTGGAACACTCTTTCATGTGAGTGGATATAGTTTCAATTTCTTCATCTGAGAATTGTCTGTTCATATCCTTTGACCATTTATCAATTGGAGAATGGTTCGGTTTCTTATAAATTAAGGTCAGTTCTCTATATATTTTGGAAATGAGACCTTTGTCAGAACCTTTGTTTTTAAAAATATTTTCCCAATTTGTTACTTCCCTTCTAATCTTGTTTGCATTAGTATTGTTTGTACAGAAACTTTTTAGTTTGATGTAATCAAAATCTTCTATTTTGTGATCAATAATGATCTCTAGTTCTCCTCTGGTCATAAATTCCTTCCTCCTCCACAGGTCTGAGAGGTAGATTATCCTCTGTTCCTCTAATCTATTTATGATCTCATTCTTTATGCCTAAATCATGGACCCATTTTGATCTTATCTTGGTATATGGTGTTAAGTGTGGATCCATATCTAATTTCTGCCATATTAATTTCCAGTTTTCCCAACAGTTTTTTCCGAATAATGAATTTTTATCCCTAATGTTGGTATCTTTGGGTTTGTCAAAGACTAGATTGCTATAGATGTACCCTTTTTTGTCCTTTGTATCTAATCTGTTCCACTGATCTACCGGTCTATTTCTTAGCCAATACCAAATGGTTTTGGTGACTGCTGCTATATAATATAGCTTTAGATCAGGTACACTTAGACCACCTTCCTCTGAGTTTTTTTTCATTAGTTCCCTTGCAATTCTCGACCTTTTATTCTTCCATATGAATTTTGTTGTTATTTTTTCTAGGTCATTAAAATAGTTTCATGGGAGTTGATTGGTATAGCACTAAATAAATAGATTAGCTTGGGGAGTATTGTCATCTTTATTATATTCGCTCGGCCTATCCAAGAGCACTGAATGTCTTTCCAATTATTTAAATCTGATTTTATTTTTGTGGCAAGTGTTTTGTAATTTTTCTCATATAGTTCCTGACTTTTCTTTGGTAGATGGATTCCCAAATATTTTATATTCTCGACATCTGTTTGGAATGGAATTTCTCTTTGTATCTCTTGCTGTTGCATTTTGTTAGTGATATATAAAAATGCCGAGGATTTATGTGGATTTATTTTGTATCCTGCCACTTTGCTGAAATTTTGAATTATTTCTAGTAGCTTTATAGCAGAGTCTTTAGGGTTCTCTAAGTATACCATCATGTCATCTGCAAAAAGTGATAGTTTGATTTCCTCATTTCCTACTCTAATTCCTTGAATCTCTTTCTCGGCTCTTATTGCCGAGGCTAGCGTTTCTAGTACTATATTGAATAGTAATGGTGATAGTGGGCAACCTTGTTTCACTCCTGATCTTACTGGGAAAGGTTGCAGTTTATTTCTTATGCAATAGAAATTTCTGCCATATTAATTTCCAGTTTACTGAAGGTCTTAAATATATGCTCCTGATTATTCTAAGGAATAGTCCATTTATTCCTATACTCTCAAGAGTTTTTAGTAGGAATGGATGTTGGATTTTGTCAAATGCTTTTTCTGCATCTATTGAGATGATCATATGGTTCTTATTAATTTGATTATTAATATGGTCAATTATATTAATAGTTTTCCTAATATTAAACCAGCCCTGCATTCCTGGAATAAATCCTACTTGATCATAGTGTATTATCCTGGAGATGATTTTTTGAAGTCTTTTTGCTAATATCTTATTTAAGATTTTAGCATTAATATTCGTTAAGGAGATTGGTCTATAATTTTCTTTCTCAGTTTTCGATCTACCTGGTTTAGGTATCAGTACCATGTCTGTGTCATAGAAGGAATTTGGTAGGATTCCTTCATCCCCTATTTTTCAAATAATTTATATAACATTGGGACTAATTGTTCTTTAAATGTTTGGTAGAATTCACATGTGAATCCATCTGGCCCTGGGGATTTTTTCCTGGGGAGTTGATTAATAGCTTGTTCTATTTCTTTTTCTGAAATGGGACTATTTAAGCAATTTATCTCATGAGGATGTATTCTGATGGAAGTGGATATCTTCAACATAAAGAAGATCCAACTCACTTCCAGTTGATCAATGATGGACAGAAATAACTATACCCAGAGAAGGAACACTGGGAAGCGAATGTAAATTGTTAGCACTACTGTCTATCTACCCAGGTTACTTATACCTTCGGAAGCTAATAATTAATGTGCAACAAGAAAAAGGTATTTACACACATATATTGTATCTAGGTTATATTGTAACACATGTAAAATGTATGGGATTACCTGTCATTGGGGGGAGGGAGTGGAGGGAGGGAGGGGATAATTTGGAAAAATGAATTAAAAAAAAAAAAAAAAAAGTTTCCTCTGGAGGCAGACTCCAGAACCAAAAGATTTAGGATTTCTTGACTCACTGCCAGAACAGAAGGTCCCCCTAAAAATCAGGGGACCAAAGAATCCTATTACATCATTTCCCCCTCAAGCAGTCATCCCCAAATTCATTTGGGACAAAGGGATGGAGGTCTCATCTTTGGGAGCTGCTTGAGGTGGGCAAGGGGTGTAGAGTTGTCCCTATGCTCAATGGGGCTTCAGACTGGGAGAGGAAGTGTGAGATTTGAAGATGGCAGCAGCAGCAACACCTAAGGGATGTTGAGTGTCCAAGTCAGTCATCCCATGGTATTCAGGGTGAACAAATAGTTGGAAGTTTGCAGCTTGGAGCCTGGAGGAAACAAATCTCACAAGTAGGTTAAAAATGCAGGAGCCAAATATGAGCAAAAAGAATAATTAAAAGTGGAGTTAGTAGGGACAAAAGGCAGGAACCCCACCCAGAGGAAGGCTGGGGGGGTGGGGTGGAGATGAGGCTATCACAAATGCCTCTGTTCAAACAGCTTTTCCTAGGATAAATACCAAAGAATGTTTTTCCCCAAATCCCTGCTTAATTAAAAAAAAGTATGTGAAGCAGTGACATTATACACATTATACTCAGTGAAAGGAGCTCTCAGATGACCTAAGGTGTAAGCATCATAGTGTTTAAAAGGGGTTAAGTAGAGAGGATGATATGGAGAATGGAGACAATAATTACTCTTAAATAGGTTTGATCTCCTTTAGCAAAAACCTCTGAGCCTTTTCAGTCTTAAAGGGAAGGGTTCTTTACCCAATTAGTAAAGTTGACAATAAAAACCAAAAAGCAGTTTGAAGCCCCTGAGAGGGGGCATGTGTGTAAAATCCATCTGCCAGTACTTTCCTAAGTATGTGCCCCTCCTGCAGATAGGCAGGATGGGGGGGCTTAGCAGCCCTTTCAGAAGTACTTGGACACAAACTGGGCAGATTTGACAGATCTGTTTAATTGTTTCTCCTAGCTTAGTGACCAGGGAAAATAAATTTCACAAGGGATTGTAGAGCTATTTTTTTTCAAGTGAGTATGAAGAAGCTTCCAGGAAGGTGGTGTAGAAGCATTATGAGCAACTTTGCCAGAATAATTTTGGAATGGATATCCTACAATTATTATCTTTCTGGCAAAAAGACAAAGGATAGTCAGGTTGAACTTATTTCCCGGGGGGTAGCTAATACAAATGGGGTGGCATCCAGGGTGGGGATGGTGACATTTGGGAATGGGGCCTTTGCAACAAATGCATCAGATTCCATATGTGGGCTGCCTTAGGGATGCTGAGGGCACACCCAACAATCCTGAATGCCCCCATTACCCATGGAGTTCTCTAGCCTAACTGAAGACTAAGCACTGGCAGGGGCTCACAGTGATACTGAGAGAGCTGGAGAGAAAATAGTAGGAGCAAAAGCTCTCATAAATAACAAGGAAAGAAATCTATTCTTAAGTGCTCAGCCAGGAAGGCTGGCCATTGTTGCTGGGCCAAGAGCTGGGCTGGGAGTAGAAGCTGACTGAGGGGGTGTGAAACCATCCAGAAGGAGAAAGGGTGTGTCCCCTTTGTTCCCAGCTGGGGAAGTAAAGGTGCCATGGTCAGGGGCAAATAGGCAGCAGCACAGACAGCCAAATCTGCAAGCCCCCTTCCCTTGCATATTTAATAGAACTTTTTGTGTCAAAAGTCCCTTTTCTTTTCATATAATCTTATGAGCAAGCAAAATATGAAAAGCATACCTGGAGTTTGTACAGACATTCACTCTCATTTCCTTCCCCAGTTCCAGAGCTCTGGTTAGGGCAATGAATTCGGCTTTCTAGGCAGAAGTCCCAAGAGGCACTAGCTTAGCCTCCAGAGTGCCATTGAGGGTCACCATAGAATAACCTATCTTTCCACATTTTCAAGAAGGCTCCACCCATCTATAAACCATTGACCATCTGGTTGTCAAAAAGAATGTACCTCAAGTCAGGTCAGCTGGAGTAGTAAAGCTTCCTCACAATTTTGAATGATGTTACCTGACTGAATGTGGTCAGGGAGCAGAGTGGCAGGGGTAAGGGTGTGACACACCCGGAGAGTCAGGTCTCCGTGTCTAGTAGGAGAGCCTGATACCTAGCAAGCCTCCCACCAGCAAGCCGCTGCTGCCCTTTGGCTTCTAAGGTACTCTGAGCCCAGTGGGGGTTAAAACCTCCAATGGCTGCTCTGGGTGAGTTAAATTAGAAGGGCCATAGCAGCCACTGCTCTGAGGCAAGAGGGTCACCCCCAAAACACCGAGTTTCTTTGAGAAATAAGCAGGTCTGAGGTTGAACCCACCTTTCATTAGGTGGGCCTTTAAACACAGAACTTCATAGCCCTGCCTGGGGGAAGGGCTGATATGGATGGGGTCAGAGAAGCCTCTGGGATAGGTACCATCTAACCCCTATTGGCCATGTGCATTGATGGGGGGAGGGTGTTATGTTCCCCTGGTTTTGCCCCTTTAAGGGCAAAAAGAAATTGTGAATCTTTGTGCAATGGTTTACAAAGGAAGCATCTTTTAAGCTCTGGAGTGGAAAACCACTGTGTCCCCTGGGATCTGAGTGAGGATAGTTCCAGGGAGACTCATGGGGAATTAAAAGCTTGTGCTTAAGAAATTTCTCAGTCAGGGGCTGTAACCCCTCCCTAGACAGGCCCTGGCTTTATTGGGTACTGGCGTTTTGAGGGAACACACTGGGATCCTGCAGGTTCACTAAGGCTGGGCATGAGTGGCCCCCTAGGGATTCCCTGGTCCGAGAGAGAGGAATCTCCTTCCTCCCAGATTTCAGAGGGAATACGGAAGGCTTTGAGAGAAGCACCTGGAGGTCTGAGAAGGTACACTGTGGGTCCTCACCTTCACCATTTAATCACGCCCTAACAAGGGAGCAGGATAGGAGGAAATAACAGGAAAGATGTGTTTAAATCACCAAACTGGCAGGGCAGAGGGGAGGTCTCAAAACAGTTCTTAAGTTTCCCTTCAATCCCCATTACTCTACTGGGGAGGGATAGGGTGGATAAGACCAGAGTGCCCGAGCAAGACAGAAAAAGAGGCCCAAGTATCCCCGCCACATCCAAAGTTACCCTGGGTTCAGCCTTCGTGATGGAGTAAGGGGGAGCTTGACCATGCCCCAAACCCCTGCTGGGGGCCAGGACATTGGAGGGGTGGCTCAACGTTGCCCTGTGGGCAGTCTCTCCCAGTGCTCTTCCTGATTGCACTTGGGGTAAGGGCCTGGGAGTTTCCTCCAAGGATAGTTTCCAGCCCAGTGGCCCTGCTGTGACATGGGTACCCCATGGATCCCAGCTATGGCAGCAGCTAAAAATTGAGCCTTCTTGTTTCTTGCTCTGGCCCTTTGGTCTGCTCCTCTGCAGCTGTTTTGGTCCCTGCTATTAAAGACTCCAAAAGCTGTTTCTAATAGCTGGAGAAGTGGGGTCCAGATTAGTGTATTTTTTAAGAGTCTCTACAAGGAGCCCCTAAAAGAGGACAGATTTCTCCTCAGCTCTTTGGGCAATTTCCCTAAATCTTTTATAATTAGGGTAGGTTAAAAGATGTTCCTTTTTCCTTAATGATCAGGCAATTAAATTCAGAACTCAAAAGAGTATCCGTTTCAGTCAGTCCCAAGCGATTTTATGTCTAATAGCAAATTCTACCAATTGTAGTTTAGGGCTAGATAAATTATTTTAAAAGTTTACCAGAACTTAAACCCATAAGAAATTTTGTTTAACATGTTTTATAAGTTTAAACTTATCCTGGTATAAAGGATCAATCATTATACAGGCTTACAAATTCTTAGTAAATGCATTCCTTGTTTACAAGCTATGGAATCCTAAATAGACTTATTTCTTGGGGCTGATAATCCTTACCCTCATGGTTTCAAGAAAACTGGCAAGCATAGAAATTAAATGGAGTTGATAGAGATCCCAGGGAAGAGATTAAGTTTGCTAAATTGTCCACCCCAACTATTTTAATGCTTTCATGAGCAGTGCTGTTTGATATTCCACCCCACTCTGGGAAGGGTGAAAGGAGTTCATACCTCATAACAGAGGTAAACTGATAAGGCTTAACATGATGACAATAACTCTAAGCAATTTTAGAATTTTCCTAATAGCCAAAAAGTTTTAGCTGTAGTTCCTATTCCCTTAGATAAATTTCCCTTTTGTTTTAAGGGAGAAAACAAGACAATTCTTAAAATTGAGACAGAGCAGATTTTAAAACTGACAACTATAGTTATAGCTATAGTTATAGCTTAGACAAACTAAATTGCAATTTGGTTATTTTCCAATCTATGCAAATCATTTCTCTTTTGTGAGTCAGGTAAAGGGCTAAGGTTCCAGTTTTTACTGATAGGGCCTTAAAGTCAAGTCTGACTTTAGATAACTAGAATTTTAAAGTAGGGGCAAACTGCTTTTGTTTTCCTAAAAGTTGCAAAACTCTTCTGTTAACCCTATCAATGTAAATATCAGTGCAAAAGCCCTTTGGTGGAGTTTCCTTTAAAAGTTTTTAGAAATCATTTATCTGTGGTCGAATTAAAAAAAAAACCCATAAAGTTATCAAATATGAAGCAATTACATACAGTAAAGCAGTTAACATTCATATAGCATGTTTTAAAACAATTATATCCAATAAAGCAGTTAACATTCATGTAGCATGTTCTAAAGCAATTATATTCAGTAAAACAGTTAATATTCATAACATGTTTTATTCTAAGTATTTCACAACAACATCTATTATTCTGTTGAGAAATTAGAAAACTGTGCAGATGGAATGTTCTCTAAAATATAATGTTCCCTGAGAGCAGGTTTCTTGGGGGGCTTCTGAGAGCAGCCTTCATTTTAGTTCAGTGTAATCACCCCAAATACAGCCAGGGATTAAAGTCCAAATCCTTTATTTTCTCCTTTAAAGTCTTATCTCCTTCACTTCGGACTTGGCTAGTTTTTCTTAGAGGCCTATTTCACTAAGTGAAATAGGAGAGAGGGAGAAGAAGGGTCTAGGACAAGGCCTATTGGATACCTATTGGATACCAATGGTGGGTAGGTGCAGATCCAGCAAAGGAGGCTGAGAAGGATCGGTCAGATTGGTAGGAGAACCAGGAGAAAATGGCATCCCCCCAAAAAACCTAGTGAAGAAAAGTATTAAGGCTCATTCCTACCTTTTCTATCCTATTATACTCTAATGTCAGCCACATACTCCATTATCTAACTACATGGATCTCCTTGCTGTTCCTTACATACACCACTCCATCTCCTGACTTTTCATTTACTCAGCCTGTCTCCCATATCTGGAATGTTCTCCTCTTCACCTCTGACTCCTAGTTTCCTTCAAAACAACTCAAATCTCGCCTTTTTCATCAATCTTTTCCTGGTAGCTGGGTGGTGAAGTGGAGAAAACACTGGAGTGGATGCATAAATTAAAATCTGACCTTACTTATTTTCCCTAGGCAAGTCCCTTATCTCTTTCTGCCTCAAAAAGTTGTGAAGATCAAATGAGCTAATATTCATATAACACTTAGCACAGTGATTGGTCCTTAGTAGCTATTTAATAAATGCTAATTCCTTTCCCTTCATATATCATCCCCCAGTCCCTTCCTTTTGAGATTACTTTCTGTTTACACAGTATATATATTTTAACATTATTTACTTGTTTCGACTAGCTCCTTAACCTTAAGTAACCATGTTTGGCTTTTTTCCCCCTTAGCACTTAACAAGTACTTAGGTCATAGAAAAAACACTTAATAAAAGGTTATTGAGTGACTCAAGAAAATGCTGAAATCTTTGGGTCATTTGGGCCTGAAACAATTTATGCTAGAATTAAAGTGCTACTCCTGCTTTCACTTCCTAATTGGAAATGACCTTAAAAGTCATCTAATCCAAACTGTTTCCAAATAAGTATTCCCTCTACAGCATATCCCAAAAGTGAATAGTGAGGAGAAACCTACTGCCTTACTGTGCAGCCTATTCTATTATTAGATTATTTTCTTTGTTAGGAAAATATTTTCAAACCCAAATCTACTTCTCTATCATATTATATATCCTTCCTAGTTCTGCTTTCTGGGACCATGTAGAACAAACTTAAGTCTTTCTTGTGCAGGGTTGCCCTTTAGAAGACAGTTATCATTTTCCTCCCAATTTTTCTCTTTTCCAAACTGTGAAAAATAACTCTATTAGAGTGGGGAGACTTGAAGTTAAAAATCCATTTAAACTTCAGAAGTAGGTGTCCAATAGAAAAGGCACACTCTTAAAGTTCAAAAGCAGTCTTTTATTCCCTAAATACACACACAAGTGCCTTCCCTGATTCTCCATTGATTACTACAAAGGTTATAAAGTATCCCTGCCTGGCTAATCCATCCTTGCCCCCTAACATAAATCTCCACTTCTTATTTTATCATTCTATCTTCCCCCTCACAAGTTTTGTCTAAGCTAAGAGGGTAAGGGGATAGGGAAGAGAGGGTTTTTTAGGAAGAACCCTACTCATATCAGATTTAGACTAAAAAGAGAAATATATATATATATATATATATATATATATATATTTAAAAATAAATGAGTCTTCTAAATATAAGAGAAAGGAGGGGGTGAGGAATAGGATAAGGAGGATATAGAAGGATGTATAGATGAACAGGAATGGGATAAAGCAGGAATAACACATACACACACACATATATATATATATATATATATATTTGGAAGGCTATAAACATCTTCTAAATTCAGATAGAAACAAGGGAGACAAGGGGAAAGAGTGGGGAGAGAAGATAAGGGAGGGATCTTGGAGTGGGGCAGTGTAACTTAAGTTATAAGAGAGTAAGGAAGTGGGTAGATATATAGCAGATGTATCAAGAGGGATAGGAGATACAAGATACATAAACATAAAATAAAAATCAGGAATACAAATTATTGTATAAAAAACAAGTAATAATCACGATCTCAAAGTTAAAAAAACTAAAGACATAATCTCAGACAAAGCTACAATATATTTAATCAAAAGAGAAAGAATAAGTAAACTATATATCAGCTATGTTAATATTATTTTAGAATTTAAAAAATAACCAGGCAGTATAAGGTTAGAATATTTCTATTGTGTGGGAAATGATGAGTTGGATTTTAAAACAACTCCAAAGACTTAGACTTATAAAGAAAGATGTTATCTACCTTCAGAGAAATAGAGGACAAACAAGTATAGGAAATAATAGATACACATAAACATAAACATAAAATAAAAATCAGAAATAGAATTAATTGTGTAAAAAAAAACAGTAATCATGATCTCAAAGTTAAAGCTAAAACATTTAATCAAAAGAGAAAAATAGTGAAACTACACTATATGTCAGCTATATTAATATTATTTTAGACTACTTAAAATAGGTAGTATAAGATAAAGATATAGATAATACAAAGTCTTACAAAGTTACATGTGAATGTATGTGTGTATGATTTGAATACAATGTATAGTATTTATTACACTGGCTTTCTTGAAATGGAAATTTATTGCTTTATATTTTGAATATTCTTGTGTTCTGCTGTGTACATGATGGTTTTTCCTCTCTTTTGTATTTAAGTTTTAAGTGTGTGTGTGTATGTGAGTGAATTACAATTACTGGCCTATAGTTAACAGTTTCCATTCTTTTTCCTTTCATTGCAAAGTGACACAGCATTTCATTTGCTCTTCTCCATTTTTTGTGGCTCCTCTCCCATTCTCAACAACCTTATTAAGTCACTAATAGGGTAGTTTCCTCATCCATAAAATGAGCTGGAGAAAGAAATGGTAAATCATCTCAGTGACCTTGCCAGGTCACGAAGAGTTGGACATACATAGCTGAAAAATGACTGAATGACAACAAAATAGTGGTTTAACAATTACATCATCCAGTTTTTTCAGTACTTGAGGATGTATCTCATCTCATTACTTAGACTCATCAAGGGAAGCTAGATATTCTTTTATCTTCTGTTTTTCTTATGGGCTTCAGTTCCCTATTAGTCATTTTTATTCTTTTTTCCAGTTCAAAGAAGAGAAAGCAGAAATTAAATAAGAGCCAGAATAATTCTGTTTTCTTTAAACTATCTCATCCATCTGAAGAGCAGTCCTTTCGCTTCATAGATACTTCCCTTTTCCTCAAGATGGTTAAAACACCCCACATCCTTTTTTTGTTGTCCATTACATTTATGACCAGCTCACGCTCATCATGAGCTTTAGCATTCTTGACTCTGTTCTTACAGACATATCTGTATTTTTTATTCATTTTAATTTACCTTACCTTGCCTCAGATGTAGCCATATAACCCACTCATACTGGCAGTATACTTTTTAAGTATGGAATTCCCAATTGATTTGCCACTTACATCCCCCTTTTCTCTGTTAGGTTTGGCCCAACCTAGCCCAACTTGCCCTCATGTTGTAAGATCTGGGGTTTTTGCAGAGAGAGGTACCATAGACATGACCAAACAATATTTGCTCAATTTTCAGGATCTTTGGTGGTAATGCTGGTGAAAGAGAGTATTTGTCACTGTAGCTCTTGGGCTCCTACCAGCATGTTTCCCATTTACACAAAATCAGTCACAATGACCCCATTGACTCTGTACCATGAAATATTTACTAAAGGATGAAGCAAAAATATGTCTAATCACAATATTTACTGAGAAGGCAAAAGCAAAATAATCAAAACATCTCATTTACTTGATAGAAGGCAAAAACAGAAAAAAATCAAAATATTCTATCTATATATAGCTAGAGTTATAGTTTCATGGGAAAGAGTTGGTACATATTTATAGAAACCTAGTAGAGAATTAAAAGAATAAAGAAATCCATATACCTAAAGATGATTCACAACTCTGGACAGCTCTTTTGGTTTTGAAATTTTCCCCACTTACATGTAAAAACCTTTTTTTATACACGCATACACTTTTTTACACATTTTCTTATGAATCATGATGGGAGAGAAAAATCAGAACAAAAGGGAAAAAGCACAAGAAAAATAAAAGATAAAGGAAAGCATGTGCTGATTTACATTCAGTCTTCACAGTTCTCTTTCTAGATGCAGATGGTATTTACCATCCAAAGTTTAGTGGGATTGCCTTGGATCACTGAAATGCTGAGAAGAATCAAGTCTTTCATAGTTAAACTGCTTACAATGTATTCCTGGTTCTGCTTGTTTCTCAGCATCAGTTCATGTAAATCTTTTCAGTCCTTTCTAAAGTCAGCTCGTCCATCATTTTTATAGAACAATATTCCATAATTTTATGTGCTATAACTTGGTCATTTCCCAATTGATGGGCATCTATCAATTTTCCAATTCTTTGCCACCACTAAAAGAACTACTACAAACATTTTGATACCTGTAGGTCCTTTTCTCTCCTTTATGATTTCTTTGGGATACAGACCCAGTAACGGTACTGCTGGTTAAAGTTTTAGAATCCTTTGGGCATAGCCCCAAATTGTTCTTCAGAATGGTTAGATTGTTTCATAACTCTTCTAGCAATGTATTGGTGTCCCAGTTTTCCCACATCTCCTTCAATATTTATCATCTTTTTCTATCACCTTAGCCAATCTGAGAGGTGTGAAGTGGTATCTCAGAGTTGTTTTAATTTGCATTTTTCCAATCAATAGTCACTTAGAGCATTTTTTTCCATATGATTATAGATGGCTTTAATTTCTTCATCTGAAAATTGTCTCTTCATATACTTGAACCATTTATCAATTGGGGAATGATTTGTACTCATAAATTTGACACAATTCTTTATATATTTATAAATGAGACCTTTATCAGAAACACTGGCTGTAAACATTTTAACTTAATGTAATCAAAGTTGCACATTTTACATTTCATAATATTTTCTAGATTTTCTTTGCCCATAAATTCAGACCTTCTCCAAAAATCTAATAGGTAAACTATCCCTTGCTGTTCTAATTTGCTTATAGTATCACTCTTAAGCCTAAATCATGTACCCATTTTGATGTTATTTTGGTATGATTATTTGGTAAGAAATAGATCTATGCTAAGTTTTTAACATATTATTTTCCAGTTTTCCCAGCAATTTTTGTAAAATAGTGAGTTTTTATCAAGGAAGCTGGAGTTTTGGGTTTATCAAACATCAGATTAATATAGTCTTTGATTATTGTGTCACATGTGTCTAATCTATTCCATTGATCTAGTACTCTTACTTCTTAGCCAATACCATATGTTTTTGATGACTACTGCTTTATAGTAGTTTTAGGTCTGCTACTGTTGGGTCACTTTCTTTTGTAATTTTTTCCCCATTAATTCCTTTGGCATTCTTGACCTTTTGCTAACCCAGATAAATTTTGTTATTATTTTTTTCTAGTTCTTTAAAATAATTTTTTTGGAAGTTGAATGGTATGACATTGAGCAAGTAGACTAATTTGGGTAGAATTGTCATTTTTATTATGTTAGCTTGGCCTCACCCACGAGAAATTGATATTTTTAAACTTGTTTAGATCTGACTTTATTTGTGTGAGAAGCATTTTGTAATTGTGCCCATATAGTTCTTGGGTTAGTCTTGGCAGATAGACATCCAGATATTTTATTTTATCTATAATTATTCCAAATGGAATTTTTCTTTCTATCTCTTGCTGCTGGGCTTTGTTTCTAATATACAGAAATGCTGATGATTGTGGATTTATTTTATATCCTGCAATTTTGCTAAACCTGTTAATTATTTCAAGTAGGTTTTTGGATGATTTTCTAAGATTTTCTAAGTATACCATTACATCATCTGCAAAGAGTGATAGTTTTATTTTCTCATTGCCTAGTCTAATCCCTTTAAGTTCTTTTTTCTTCTTTTATTGCTAAAGCTAACATTTCTAGTACAATATTAAATAATAGTGGTGATAATGGGCATCTTTGTTTCACTCCTGATCTTACTGGGAATGATTCTAGCTCTTCTCTATTACAAATAATACTTGCTAATGGTTTTTAATAGAATCTGTATCTCAGAGATTTTGGTATGTTGTCTCATTGTCATTCTTTTGTATGAAATTATTGTTTCTATGATTTCTTGTTTGATGCACTCTTTTTTTTTTTTTTTTCCTGAGGCAATTGGGGTTAAGTGACTTGCCCAGGGTCACATAGTTAGAAAGTGTTAAGTGTCTGAGATCAGAATTGCACTCAGGTCTTCCTGACTTCAGGACTGTGCTCTATTCACTGCACCACCTAGCTGCTGCAACCGACTCATTCTTTAGAATTTGATTATTTAATTTCCAATTCATTTTAGTCTATATTTCCCTGGCCCTTTATTAAAGGTAATTTTTATTACAAAATGTTCGGAAAAGAAAGCATTTGATTGTAAGGTTTTTATGCCCTGATACATGATCAATTTTTATGGAGGTACCATGGACTACTAAGAAAAAAGTATATTCCTTTCTATTCCTATTCAATTTTCTCTAGAGGTCTAAGATTCTATTAATATTCCCAGTTTCTTTCTTGTTTATTTGGTGATTAGATTTATCTAATTCCCAGAGGGGAGGTTGAAGTCCTCTGCTATTATAATGTTGCTATTTCTTCCTATAACTGGCTTAACTTATTCTTTAAGAATTTAGATGTTGTACCACTTGATTCATATTGTTCTTTGAGATTTCCCTTGTGGACATTTGTCCTCGTCTGAGTTGGTGTTTTGCTCTTCCCTGTCACAATAGTAGCTTTTTATACTCAAGGTTATTTTTTATTTCTTGTTCATTTTATTTCCTTTTCTTTTTTGTATTTCTTCTTTTCTGGCTTTTAAGATTGAGCTCTGCTCCTGGGGTAAAGGTCTGTCCCAAGCTTCTTATGCAGCTCTGAGCCATGGCTTTGCGCACAGGCCCCTTATGTTTGGTGTTTTGCTCATAGCAGGAGGTAGCTTTATCCATTCTTTGCAGGAAATAGACTGGTTTCCCAGAATTTGCCTTCTGAGATGGGATAGGAGGCTGCCCTACTAGTCTGCTCCTCTGCTGAGACAGGACCGAGGGGCTCAGTTGCTAACCTGCTGTGTTTAAGACTCTCTCACCTGGTTTCCCAGACTGTCTGAGCTGGGCTGAGCAATCCTTTTACCTTTCTGGAAGTTTTTCAGTCCATCTTGAGGTGAGAGCAGTTTCATTCCATCAGACTGTTCAGAGGCTTGGCTTCATGTGGTTTTTGAGGTAAATGGGAGAACTCAAGCAGCTTCCTGACTTTACTCTGCCATCTTGGTTCTGCCTCTGGAACTCCTGATAGCAGGTTTTGATGTCCTTGATCTTTGTAGAGAACAGTCTGTACCCTATGATGCCTGCTAAGCAATAGCATTTTTCTGATGTTTATTCCCCTTCTTGTTTTTGAAGCCCTTCTACTGGACAATTCTGCTTCTCTGTTATTATCAGGCAACTGAAACAATTGCATAATCTTAGAAAACAAGGCCTTTGGCATGGTACAAAGAAAACATTACAATATTTTAGCAAAAATGTATCAGTACTATACTCTTGCAGGGAAAAAAACCAAGTTAGTTTCCTTAAGTCTGGCCAAACTAATCAGGTGGCTATTAATTATGATAGATATCCTTTCTCAAGATATAGAGGGAAGTAAAAAGCAGTAAAGGAAAACCCCTGAGGTTTCCCTCTCCTATAATTTTGAAAAAATTGTAAATAGCCTTTAGAGTGATTAGAAGTTATAAATACTGTTGATTTTGATAAATTTATATGGTGCCACGTAGGTTAAAATAGGCTCCTACATCCACAAATATTTTTTTATGTTCTCAGTATCATATATGTTCTTATACTTATGTGTCTAAATATATGTATATGCATGTATACCACACATATATACACATACATACACATACACACACACACACACATATATTATATATATAGTATAGTCAGTGCATAGAGAATTGAAGGTCCCAAATAAGATTAATATGTAGATTTGGTTGAACACAGTGATATGCAAAGTGATAGAGATCCATGTGGCCCTTCTTAGCCAGTTCTTCAAATAATTGGGGATTCTCCTTTCTTTAATCAGCTTTCTACAAAGCAACATTTCTCTGTTCAGTACAGCTCACAGAAAAGCTGATGAAAAGCTTTCCACCTTTGTTTCTCTCTCTTAAACCAAAAGGTCTCTCTCCACAGGCGTAAATGGCTAAAGGAAAATGCCCATAATCAGCTATTCCCATAGAAAGAAGTTTCTGCTGTCCTCCAATCCACTTCTAGAAGCTTAGAGTTTTACCTCTTCAAACAAGTCCCCTTTGAATCCCCTACAAATCTATCTGTTAGCTGTGCTCAGCTAACTTCCCTACTGTCTCCTAAGCTTTTCTCTTTGGCTTTCCTCATTGGCTTCTTTCTTCTAGTTTCTTCTGATTCTTCCTATGCTCCACACATTGAATTATCTTTTATAGCAACTCATTCCTCAAAACTTCTTTTGTCTAATGACTCATATCTATCTTATAATGTGAAATTAAAAAAAAAAAAACCTTTCTGATAGGTATGATCCCCAAAGTCTTTGTGTAATTGTCTCAGAGTCCCTAAAATGTTGATTTTAAAAATATTGCAATTTACAAAGATGAAAACAAGAAGAAAAACAATGATTCTTTTTCAAAGATTTTAATTGAAAAACTGTTGAAGATATTGGTAAAATCCCTTGGATCAGGTGAGAGTTAAGCAATGAAAGGGACATCCTATTTAAGAAGGCAGGTGGAGACAAGGGTGAAAAACTATTGCTAGTGTGGCAATCTTGAAGGGAAAAGGAAGAAGAGGATTGGGAGTAGTTAAAGGGTGCCATCTGATAGCTTAATCCTTTAACTAAATACTCTTGCTATCAAAGTGCTATGTTCTATTGTTTCTCTAATGCGGAAGAACTGCAGATGCTGGCAGCACCCTCAAAATTCAGTTCCCTTTAAATCTGGCACCTGAGAGTAAGACTGCAATCATTTTTTCCCCCCTCAGGTCCAGTTCATTAAGAAGGAATGTCCAGTGCAAAAGACATTCAATTTGAAATAAAGTGTGGGCCTCCAGAAACGTTGAGCTTCCAGAAACAACTGACTTTGAAATTTTGTTGAAGGTCAAACTATTGCTGTTTGTTATGGTATTCAGTTGCAAGAAAGAATTTTACAGCTTTATACTGTTTATTCTGGCAATGTCTCTCCATTTGTGCTATCCAAAGGGATGCTACTGCCTTAATGTCAGGAGAGAAAAACAAGTAGTTCATTATTTCATGAAGCTTGTCCAGATCGTACTATCTTATGTGCAAAACATTAATTGGGTGTACTAACTACCTCACTGGAGTGATAGACCTGGTTAACCTAAGTAAATGGAAAAATATGGAAGTGGAAAAGAGTCCCTTAAATTTCCCATTAAACTTCAATGGGACAATAACAGAAAGAGAAACTGGAGATAGATATAAAGACATTTCCCCATTTTTTTGCTTTTAATAAGCATAATTTCTCCCTCAAATTCTTTTTCTCACACTGCTCTATCTGATAAACAGGTTCTTCCTGTTTTTCTTTTGAGCATTGCCTTAAATACACAAAACCTATGACCCTCCATTGACCCCTCAACCTAAAATTCATAGCAATCTCTAGTTGGCTACAAATTTCCAGAATTTATATTTATGTTCTCTCTGATTAATTTATAATTTTTATTAAGAAAAATGCAGATTAGTAACAAATGAAATCAATCATACTTTTCAAAATAATCTGGGAATTATAGTTTAGGAATTTATAGTAAGGAAAGGAAATGATTTTTGAATTTTTGCTTTCTTATTATAGTTTATCTTTTTTTAATTAAAGCTTTTATTTACAAAACATGTTCATGGATAATTTTTCAATATTGATCCTTGCAAAACCTTTTGTTCCCAATTTTCCCCTTCTTCCCTTTTACCCCTTCCCCTAGCTGGCAGGTAGTCCAAAACATGTTAAATATGTTAAAAATATATGTTAAATCCACATATTCTATTTTTAAGAAGAAAATTAATAGAGTTAATTTTAGGGGCATAGCATAATGTAATTGCTAGTTCAGATAGAAGAGGATTTAAAGTAACATTTTCACATATGCATTTTTAAAAAAAAATTATAATATTTCATACTAAAATAGCAAGTTAGCAAAATTTAGTTGTCTCATACTGAATGAAGTTTCTTTTGGATCTGTCTCTAAAGGCATGCTGCAAACGTGTTAAATATGAATCAACTGGACAACAGGAAAGTTAGCAAATCTATTTGTTTTAGCTATACTTTTTGTTTATACAGCCACTTTTATTTGCTACTGTTGGTAGAAGCCCTTAATGGAAAATCCATTAAGAAAACAGACAACAGTTCTAGCCTTGGTTTAAAAGGAAATATAAGGTATTTGCTAATGTTCTTTTGGAATGGGGCCAACATCTCTATCACATATGGCTTTCACTAAAATTGAATGGATTGGTTTTGAAGAAATAAGTTATAATTTAATATATTGGAAGGGTCAAAATTTGGATCTGGAGTTAGAAGTCATGACTTCTGTTTTTTTCTCTGCTATTTAATACTTATGTGACATGGGGAAAGTCACTTAACTTTGTTAGTTCTAGTTTTCCTCATCTATAAAATGAAAGGATTGGTTTAGCTAATCTTTAAATCCTAACTTAGCTTTCTAAATTGAAATTCAAACCTTAACTCATATAACATGTATATGAATTGAGAAAAAATAGAGCCATAGGTTTTCAGACCAGAAGTAAATAATGGGATGCAGTTGGAACAAAAAAGTTTTATAATACTATCCATTTTTCTTAAACTGCTGCAATCCTAGAGATCTGAAATTTTTTTTCATAAATCCTCTAAAATCTCTTCTGCAAAACAGATCAGAGCTTTAGAAGTCAGAAGTCCTAAGTTATATCCCTATCTCTTCCAATGTTTTGGTTTTTAAAACTTTTTTTTCAATTAACAAACATTTTTTTTTCTACTTTCCATCTTTCACCAAGAAGAAAAAGAAAAAAAAAAAAGAAAACTATAAGAAATATGTATGGTCAATCAAAACAAATTCCCACAATGGTCATGTCCAAAAATATATGAATCATTTCTATTTTTTAATCTTGAGTCCATTACTTCTCTGTCATAAAATAGGTAAGTAGCATGCTTCACCATCTGTCCTGGTGTGAATCATGACTGGTCATTGCATTGATTAGAGTTCCTAAGTTTTTCAAAGTTGTTTGTCTTTACAATGTTAGTGTATACATTTTTCTCTTGGTTCTGTTATATAATTTTTTTCCTTGGTTCTCTGCCTCAATTCAAACAAATCTTCCTTGGTTTCTCTGAAATTAAGCCTTTCATAATTTCTTACAGCACGTATTCCATTATATTTGTATATCAAATTGTTCAATCATTCCCCAATTGATGAGTATTCCATTAGTTTCCCATTCTTTTCCATCACAAAAACAACTACTATAAATGTTTTTGTGTGCCTGGGTTCTTTTCCTCTTTATTTTATCTCTTTGAAGTAGAAGTCTCTAGTAGTAGTATTGCTGGATTAAAAGGTATGCACACAAGTGACTTTAGGATCATAGTATCAAACTACTTTACAAAAAGGCTGCAACAACTTAGTTTCTCTACCCACTTGGCTATATCCCTTCCAAATCTGCCATTTTAATTTTTGTCAATATGATGGCTGTGACTTGAACCTCCAGAGTTGCTTTAATTTGCATTTCTCCAATTATTAGTGATTTTGAGTATTTAAAAAAATATAGCTATTGGGGAAGATATTCTGGGAATTCAGTTGAGTAGGTTGGTAAATTTCAAGCTCCCTAGACTTTCCTCACAAATAGAACAAATTTGTGCTTCAGGGTGAACATAGACTGTTGAAAAATCCAGAAGACTTGGGGCAGAACAGGGGTCCTTCTAATACAACTGTGTGGGATGGCAATCCCTAAATCAAAATGACTACTCAGAGATTTCTCAAAGTGAAGAACAGAAGCTTTATTAGAATCTCAGCAGAAGGGGGCAATCCCTTCACTGGAGTCTCAGAGACAGGAGAGCCGATTTCACAGAAGTTAAGGGAGATTATATAGTCATAAACCACAGAAATCTATTATCCCCCCCTCCCCTTATCCAGTTAATTAATATCCACTTTCAAGTGGAAGTAGTACAGGCTTGCTAAATTCTAGTCAGGTTGATATAGTTGACTTATTGCAGGTGGGTTTGCCTGTTTATGATGGTCAGTTTGTTTACAAGGTTTATAAATACTTATGAGTACTCTATTGTAAAGTTTGTACAAAGAATTTCATTTTCCAAAACCCATCAGACCTTCATAAGCTAAAATTTAGATTATAGGTTCAATCTACCTTAGTTAATGTTTTATGAGAAACCACATAATCCTTCACAGTAAGGAGATTTATTTAGAGGCAAGAAATCGATTAAGCCACAGGGGCTAAAAAGTTTCTAGAATAACCTAGGAGACTTAGTTTATCTCAGGCTTCCTCAATCAACAAATAGAGAAAGCTAGTTTGGAGACTTCTTGTATATCTCCAGGCCATTAAATAATTAGTCAGGTTCTTCTCTAAGCAGTTAAGTAAGGGTCAAGGAGGTTATCTCAGGTATTTCTGCTAGAAGAGCAATTCCTTGCTCTTCTCCCAAAACCTTAATGATTAACAGACCCTTGGTGCTGAATCTTGAATTGCCCAATTATTATTCTCAGAGTCCTGAGTTTCCCGTTTTGCTCACAACCCTGATTAGCTTGTGTGAAGTATAAACACCTCTGGGCTAGCTCCAGAGAAACACTAAAAGGAGAGGCCCGGGCTAGCTAGATGTGGCTGGAGCCTCCTTTCACTTCCTGGGAACCTTGAGGAGTCAAGAGTGTGAATCCAGGAAGGCTGAGGGAAACTCGGCCTTCTGGGAATGCTAGGCCATACTGCAGGACATAGTCCTTGGCTGCACGAGTGCAGAAGCAGAGGGTAAGGAAGCTGCTGGCTGTGGACCCTTGCTGGAGGATGGAGCTCTTGGTTTGGGATTTCAGAGGGAAGAGATGAGGGAAACTAGAGGTACCATCTCCTCACCCCACCATTAGAGACGCTTACACTAAAAAAAAAAAAGAAAAAAAAATGAACAGGCAAAGAATCCCACCATAGAACTTAGTATGGAAACAGGAAAGACCAGGGTTCATCTACAGAGGAGGACACTGAATTTAAAAAAAGATCTATCCCAAAGAGAAATATGAAATGACTCACTGCCCAAAGATAATTTATAGAAGAGCCCAAAAAAGCATTTAAAAATCAAATAAGGGACATTGAGGAAAAACTAAAAAATAAAAATGAAAACTACCTCATCTAGGGGAGGAGGGGGGAAAGGGGAAAATTGAAATACAAGATTTTTCAAGAGTCAATGTTGAAAAATTATCTTTACATATGTTTTGAAAAAAAAAACAACACTAAAAAAAGAAAGAAAACTGCCAGCATATCTTTTCATGCCAGGGACAGTTCTTATTCTTTCAAATTTGAATGAATTCCTTATATAGTGTGGAAATTCAACCTTTCTCAAAGCAATTTGTTGCAAATATTTTTTCCAGTTAACTGTTTTTCTCATTTTAACTCTATTGTTTAACAATGACTCATATCACCTTTACTCTTCACCTAATCTTAATGTTCCTCTTTGAATTCTAGTATATTTATCTTCAAAACCAGGTTAGCATCAGCTACTAGATCTCATGAATAGTTTGGAAGTACTATTAGTAATAATGAAATCCTGTCTATAAAATAGTTAAGAGCTTCTGAGAAGGTATTATATAAATACAAGACAGTATTTATAGTTCACCTCATCTACCCTCATCTATCTTCCTTTTACTTATCTGATATTATTCTGACCTTTATATAGGCAAGAAGGCTTTTATGTTTGGGCCTACTCAGAAGTATATAAATAATTTGTCAGAAAACTAAGATTTACAGGCTGTAAGAAGAACTACATAATGTACTGCAGTTCTTAAACAAAAACCTTTTAGCTACAAAATCAATAAAAACAGAAAAAGAAAGACCTGTAGGCATTCACATGTTCAAAGGAGGAAATTAAGATCTGGAAGAAGTCCAGTTCACATTTAAAAAAATTTGATCATTAACCTTAAAAAATATTGTTTTTACATCACTTTTATTTCCAAATATAGCTCTCCTTCCTCCCCATAGAACCTTTTCTTGTAACAAAGAATAAAAAAGATAGGGGAAAAAAGTAATTCGGTAAAACTAACACATTGACTACTTCAGAAAAAAAAATGAGGGTGATGCATTTTCATTTCTCTTCTCTTTTCTTTGGGGTCAAGCTTGCTCATTACGCAAGGGCTATTCCTTAGGGACAAAAAGGAGGACAGCAAGAATGGAGAGAGTGATAGGTAATAAAACTTAAAAGATAGGATGAGGACAAATTATGAAGAACTTTAAATGCGAAATATGTTTGATTTTAGAGACAGAAGAGAGCCCCTGGAAGTTTTCAATTAGGGGTGACATGGTTAGCCATGAGATTGAGGAAAATCACTTTGGGGGCATTTGGCAGTATTTTCTTGGGAATATCAGTTTCTTCCTCAAGGTAGATGGTGGGTTTAGGAGGTCTTAGCTGCTGTTCTACTACTACTAGTTGTTCTAGTAGTTGTCTGGTTATTGCTGCCTTTCTCTTAATGCTCTTTTGATTGTCTCCAATTAAGCCATGTGATCAATGCCACAAAATAAAAAGGTTTTCATCAGTGGTTCTTCTGTGAAACCCCTTTAATTACTAGCAATGCGTCCTAACAATTGGTATGAGGAGTAAGAGAAGGAGGATTAGTTAAATTTAAAGCATCTTGATTTTTAGTCAAATGCTGGACACATAGATCAGTTATTTAATGGTAGATGGAAATGTTCTAGATCTCAGGATACAGGATAAGAGTTGGAGAGATTTGGAAGGCATCCATCTAGAAGTGACTGTAAAAATGGATGAAATTCCCTAAGAAGGAAGTTTGTATAGAAAAGAGAATGCAAGAGGAAGAAGAGAAGCCATTTAAAGAGACACAAGTGCAAGTGCCTAAAACAAAGAAACTCTGCAGCATTAGGAAACATCTAGAGGAACAGACTACACATTGTGTAAATTGTACTTTTGATTACAGATATCTCTTGGTTAAAAGGATATTGGTAAATAGTCTACATTGTCTGTTTTTTAGTTACTGCTAACTTCCTTAAAAAGTCCAACTACCAAGCTTTTAAGTTTCATTTGAACAAGTTATTTTGGGTCCCTTCTTCAAAACCGTTGAAGAAACTTCTAAGAAACTTGCCTTGCCTTCCCACTTAAAATTAATAATGAAGAAATGAATCATCTTTTTCCCCTTCCTCCTACTCAAATTTGTCTTTTTTTTTTCATTCAGTGTTAAGCAAACAGAACATAGATAACACAAGTGTTGCATATGCTCTCTGTTATGTAGAAACTTTATGAGCATTATACTAGAGTCCTACCATAGTGAGAAAATTGGACTTCCAAAAAGTCAACTTATCTATAATTTTGTGCTATTTTTCAGTTAATACTTAATTACTTTATTTCTAAAACTATATCAGCTGAGCTGAAGTGGGAAGAATGGGTTCAAATAATTCCTCCCTCTTATACTTACATAGCAAAATTCCAATAGATTCATTAATAAATTACACTATATTAGGTTTTGTTCCTTTACTTGATTTTCCTTATTTCTGTTAATGCCACTATTATTTTCCTCAGACATTCAGGATTAAAATCTAGGAATCACCCCAATATTCCTTCTTGTTTGCTTGTTACCTCCCATATCCAGCAATTTGTCATGTTTTACAGAACTACCGGGAGCTCAAGTGAAATGTTGATCATTTTTTTCTGGAAAGATCTTTTAATCCCTTTCTGCCATGTGATTGCTTTTCTGCTGGTTGATCAAATCAGAGTCCTGTCGCTCTCAAACTAGAGGGCAGTTTGACTGAAATTCTGGGAAAATTCTTCAATGGATTGTTTTGGAGTGATATTCTAAGCTTATCATCAAGTTTCCCTTTGATCCTGTGCAGAGGGTTTGACTTTTGGAAAGCTGGAAAGTAGGTTTGTTTTCCCTCCCTCCCTCCTCCTTTTAAGAACAAAAGAAAACTTATAAGAGAAAAGCAGGGTAGCTTAGAAAACAATGTGTATTATTACTACATAGTGTTTTTTTTTTTTTTTTTTTAAAGTAACCGATCTGAAATGGAAATTCATGGTTTTAGACTGAATCCTCTTTTTATGTTATGCGGTGTACATGTAAATGTTTATTTTTTGTCTTTTTGTATTTAAGTTCAAAATGAATAAAAAATAAAAAAGTATTGGGGATCAAATAGTTTTACTCTTAAAAAAAAGCTTTTGAGCAATAAAATTATGCCTTTGTGATGACTACATGATGCTTTATTTAGAAAATCCCAGAGAAGTAGTAAAAAACCAAAACCAAAACCAAAAAATCCAAACTAATTGAGATAAGTTCAGTAGAGGGACAAAAAATAAATCCACAAAATCAATATCAGTAACAAGATCTAGAAAAAATAATAGGAAAAAAAGTCATGTTCAAAAATAACAAAAAATAATAAAATATCTTAGTCTTATTTTTTGGAGGCATATACAACACCTTCATAGTTATAAATCACTCTTTAAAGAATGAATTAAATAAGTAGATAATTTAATGCTCATTGCTGGCCCATCTAATTAAAAAAATGGACAAATTAGCTTAACTTGCAGATTTGGTTCTATAACAATCAAATTATTCATTGTTCTAAAGAGTTAGGGAAACTAATAAAATTCATTTGAGAGCAAAAGATCTAGAATCTTAAGGGGAATAATGAGGGGAAAAAAGTAGGAATGAAGAAGAATTAAGCACTTGTAGAATGCAAATTACAATATTATGGCCAGCAAGCATCCACTGCCATAAGGCAGTTTGACTGCAGAGGACTTTCTTGTCAACTGGAGAGCATTGGAGCTCATCCTCCCAGCCAATCTGTTTAGCTCTACTAAATAAGCTGCCAGCCTGACTTTCCCTTATCTTCATTCCCTCCACTTTCTTTTTTCTCTAGTAAGAAGTCAGAGATTGCTTACTATACATATTTCTATTTATCAGTTCTTTCTTTGGAGGTAGTTTAGCCTCTTCCTTCATGGGTCCTGTGTTGGTTTGAGTATTATGATTTAGTCATTTAAAGTTGTCCTTAGAACAGCTCTGAGACTAGGGGTAATCCCCCTCTCAGGTCAGCCAGTTATCAGGGATTTATTCAGGCTTAGTGTAGTACAGGCAGTGTCATAACATTGGGAATACAAAGAACCGACATGGAGGTTTGGCAAAGATTCAGAACTTCCCCTTGGAGAATCTGGGAAGTTTGCTTCCAAGCTGCCCTTACAGAGAAACTATTGTGCATGGATAGGCAATCTGTAACTAGGTCCTTTTGGCTAACCATATGTGAAAGAAGAGGCTCTTTGGTTGTGGAATCATTCAAAAAGGTCTGACAGCCTTAGTTGTTACTTTCTTTGCCTCATTTGATCTTTGGAGGTGGATCTTGAAGACTTTTCCATGGCATCTGGTAAAAGACCATTCTGTGAAGGGAATGGAAGAGTCTGGGAGTTTTGAAAAGTGAGGAGAGTGAACCACAGGAATCTGAGGGTAAGAGTGTTGGTTGGGTTTTGTAGCTATTTCTGAGGACCAAGGAACAACCTTTGGGGCCCTAGCCCAGAGGTGGCTGAAACACATGGGTTTGTCTGTTCATCACATTGTATTTGAATATGAACTTGGTGGGACTAATGTTATACGGAAAATTAAATAAATGTTGTGTTTATTCTCCCAGAGACTAGACTAAGGTGACATAGAGATGTCTTGAAAGTATTAAGTGGGATGTCTTTTTCTCATTTTATCTTTGAAATACTCTTTGGAAAAACTAGTCTATGTTGAATGATTTAATTAAACAGTAAAGGGCCTTATCAGTGAGGGGAATATAGCTAGTAGGGGTTGAAAATGAAGGCAGCATATCTGGGGTGGGGGGGAAGGAGGGGAAAAATTGGAGGGGAAAAATTGGAACAAATAGTTTGGCATTTGTCAATGTTGTAAAATTACCCATGCAAATATCTGGTAAATAAAAACTATTTAAAAAAAAAAAAGAAGAAAAAAAAAAGAGGCAGTAGAAGAAACATTTGGTATCTTGTCTTGCCAGATGATCTTTGGAATTTTCCCAGGACAATTCCAGTGAAAGCAATCCAGTTTTCTGGCATGGTGTGGTGTACTATCCAGCTTTCACACCATTCAACAGTAAGAGCAGCACAGATGACTCTGTAGACCTTAAGTTTCATAGATAGCCCAATACCTCTTCTTCCTCATACTTTCCCTTTGGAATGTCCCAAACACTGAGCTAGCTCTGGAAATATGAGTATCATCCTCATTATCTAGGTGTAAATCCCTGTAAAGTACACTGCCATGTAAACGAACTTATCCACAGCATTTAAAATTTCTCCATTTGCTGTACCTGATAGTTCCGTGTAAGGATGATACAGTTGGATAATATAGAACTTGTTTTCTTCTTGTTGTCAGGCCAAAATTAGCACAAGCAGCAGAGAACTGATCCATACTGTGCTGCATAATACGCTTGATGATAGAGTTAGGATTCAAAAAGAACTGGAGAAGTTAGAAAGTTGCACCACATATAACAGGATGAATTTTAGTGGCAAAATTTTAAAGTCTTATGCAAGGAATTCAAGAAATCAATTTCAAAAGCACAATATAATAGAAATATAGCTAGAAAATCCATCCCAAAAAGATCTGGGGATTTTAGTGGACAGAAAGCTAATGAGTCACAATGTGATAGAACATTCAGAAAAGCTAATAAAATAATAATCTGCATTAAGAGAGGCATAGCATCTAGCTCTGGGAGGAACATTGTCTCTCTTTGCCCTCCCTTCCTCTCCTTTTCCTTTCTAAAGTTTATACCCTGTTGCTCATAATTGACTTCACAGCTTGACCACAAGCAGTAAAAGGAAGTCATCACAATGCAAACCATTAGTGTTGGTACAGAGAATTTTGTGGCAGAAAATTACTATTGTAGTAGGTTTCTCCATACCATCAGAGTAATAAAGTAGAAAATTATAAACTAAAACAATTCTAAAATAAAATAAAGCTAAGATTTGTCTTTCCTACTCCAAAGGACAGTTTAAGTAGAATGACTCAGAAATTTTACAGAAACTTGAGCCATTCCTTGACTTATTTGATGACCTTCTGGGAAATGTCAATGCATTTTTCAAATGCTTTGAAATTAAACTTGGGTAAAATGCAAAGTCACATATTCTTACTTTAAATTATCTTTCTTTTCCTCATCTAAAAATTTCCAGTATGAGGGGGAAGAAGACTGAAATCTTACTCAGAAAGAAGTCAAGGGAGGGTAGTTGTGCTTGTATGGTAAGACTGTGTTAATTTCTTTATGACCTAAATAAATAAAGAGCATAGTGAAGATTTTCAACTTCAAATAGCATTTGAGAGAAAAAAACAACAAGATGTCTGTAAAAAGGAAATGCTTACAGACCACATCACCTCAAATCACTGAAATTTCTTACTACAGCATTCTGAAGCTGGAAGGATGAGATTTAGGAAAGAATCATTAGATATACTGTAATTTCTCCAATTGTTTTGCAGTTTGGTTCAATGAAAATTCGTCATCTGGTAAGAATGCATTGGATCTCACCCAAGCCTTGTTCTAACAAGAGATATGAGGAAGCACAAGAGTTCATTTCTCTGGCTTAGATTTCTGCTTTTCCTTTTCCCAACCCCAACCTGCAAACACAATATTCTCTCAACACAAATAAATCAACTACCCCTCCACCCAACACACCCAGCTTCTCTCCTTTTCCTTCTTTCCCCCTTCCCCTTTTCTATTGCCCTGCAACAGTTTTCTAAGCATGGAGCTCCCTGAACATCATGAAAACTATATTTATAGTTTTATAGTGTGTGTATTTATACATCCACACACCTTATACTCTCTCCACTGTGCCACCTGCTGCTTCTAACACCCAAGTTTTACTGATGACAATATAAGATTAATTAGACTTGACATTTAATGAATGTATCTATTAAAGTTTCTTCAGACCTTTGTACCTTCAACTCCTTCACAGAAATTTACAAGGTAAAAAATATAAGTACTGCTTGTTTAGTCATATCTGACTCTCTGAGACCCCATTTTGGGGTTGTTTTAGCCAGGACGCTGGAGTGGTTTGCTATTTTCTTCTCCATCTCATTTTACAGATGAGGAAACTGAGGCAAACAGGGTTAAGTGACTTGCCCAAGGTAACTTAGTAGTGTTAGATGCCAGATTTGAACTCATGATGAGCCTTCCTCCAGTGCTCTATCAACTATATTATTATAATGTATCTTGAGATGTAGTTTCAAACCTAAATGTTCATCCAGACCTACTCATTAAAAACTAGATACTTTCATAAACTCCATCTACCTTAGGACACAATTTTCTCTTAATCACACTTGTTCTATTCTTTTTGAGTTCAAATATAATTTTCTTAAAGAACCAAAAGCAAAACAAAGAATAAGAAGTTGTTTTAGGGGGTGTTGTTTCTAATCAGCATACTGTCTCCTAATAATGGGTGTGCCTCTTCCCATTCTTCTTACTCTTTTAAACCCTTTTCATTGTCCCACTTTTTTTTTTTTTTTTTTTTAAAGAAATCTCAACTTTCTGGACTTCAGTCTTCAAAGCTAGTCTTGAAGTTCCATGCCATTCCATTATATTTGTCCTTACATAACTATTCTTCCATCTTAAGTATTTATTTCGAAATATCCACAGGTACATTCAGATTTTCTCATCCTATGCAATTCTTGTCAATGGCTTTCCATAAATCTTTCAGAGAAGCTACTCAAAAATATTAAAAACTTCTTTTTTCTTTTAATATTTCCTGGATACCAGGGTAACGCCCAGTCCATCCATCAGTTTTTACTTATTCTTTCTACATTTCTATATCACCTTCTTTTCTGATCTTTAATATCCTTAGCGAAGTGCTTAGTCTGAAACCTATTGATACCTATAATACATCTTTCTATCGTGCTTTATGGTCCTTAGGATTTTAATTCTTTTGAGATCAAAATATTTAATGATTCACAGCCACATAGCATCATCAGAAGAATATTATTATCGAATAGATGAGCTTTGATGACCAGAACAAGTTAGTGATTAGAAGTACCACTGTTTTCCATGTTCAATCCAGCCCCAAATCTTCCTATTTAATTTTGGGCCTTGTAATATCTGTCCAAGATAGAAATACTGAAGGACTAATGCAGACTCTTCACACAGTTGTGTATCATAATTTGGATAATAGATATTTCTTATCCATTTGGTTCTTTCCACATATATTCCTAGGTCAATCTCTTGTGAAAGAAGGTGAATCTCAAAGAGGAGCACACCTGCATATTATTTATACATAAAAACATCTGGAAATTTTTCTTACCTATAGATAATCCTTTCTATTTGAATTTTGCACAACATTTCTTCCCCAACACTGATGAACACATTTGGCAATCTATCAATAAATATTTATTAAATATCCACTATGATGAGCCTAGCATAGCGCTAAGCCAACATATACCTCCTTTTTTATGGCTCACTTGATACTCAGACACTTCCTGATCAAAATTATCTATAGTTGCAATTTTTCACAGATCCTTTCATGACTTAAAAACTGTGTAGGAGAAAAGCTTTTAAGGCTGTTTTGTCTTAATCTCAGTCCTAGTTTTTATCCTAGTTAGTTAAGTGCCTATTATGTGCCAGGCACTAACCTAAGTGCTAGGGATTAAAAAGGCAAAAGACAGTCCCTAGGTCTTTAAGGAGTTTGCAGTCTAATGGGGGAGACAACACTATTTACAAACAAGCAATATACAAGATAAATTAGATATAATTAACAGAAGGAAGGCAGAAGAATTAGGAGGGATTGGAAAAGATTTCTTACAGAAGGCAGGATTTTAACTATAACTTGAAGGGAAGCCGGGAGGTCTGTGGAATGGAGAAAGGAGAAAATGGGGAGCAGCCAAGTGAAAATGCCCAGCATCTTATTTGAGGAACATCAAGGAAGATGTCCTAAATGGAAGAGTATATGTATATGTGTGTGTATATGGGGGGAGGGGGCATGAAAGGGTCTTTTAGGTATAAGAACACTGGCAAGATGGGGATGGATCTAGTTTTTGAAAACCAACAAAGCATTTATAGAGTGCCCAGTATGTGTCACTTTACAAATACTATCTCTTTTGACCCTTACAAGTATCCCAAGAGCTAAGTGCTATTGTTATTATTCTATTATTATTATAATAGCTGAGGAAGCTGAGGTTGACAGAGGTTAAGTGGCTTTCCCAGGGTCCCAGAGGCCACATCTGAACTCACATCTTCCTGACTCTAAGTCTGGCACACTCTCCACGGTACCACCTGCTGCTTCTAACACCTAAGTGTTATTTTCACTGATGACAATATAAGATTAATTAGACTTGACATTTACTAAGTGTACCTATTTAAGTTTCTTCAGAGAGATCCTTCTTGTAATATCCACTCATCAAACACACAATAAGTTAAAGATGACAGTTATAAACTTTTAAAATTTATTTTGGGGAACACATACAACACTTAATTGTTTCAGGTATTTATGGGCTCAGATAGTTTTTAGAAAATAACTGATGACTACTTAAATGGTTTTTGGCAGAACAAGAACAGTGTTTCCTTCACCATAAATTGTAGGGGACCAATATACAGACAGAGCACCATGGAGGTAGTTTACAGTTAGACACTGAGGTGAATTAGAAATACCAGTTCTAGAATTAGTACCTGAAATGCCACTGCATGTTAATAATAAATATCCTACAGTCTGTAACTTCAAGAAGAGTGGAGAGGAAATTTTGGGAACTCAAGTCCAGTTTCAGATAGAACAAAAAATCTTCACAAAGTTAGTGTTTGATGCTTCAAAACATTTCCTTTGATTTCCCTATAGCACTGACACTGTTCCAGTTATCAACCCAGCTTAGTCACAGACCTGGCTCAATGCAGCAATACATTCACTTGGACAAGGAAGATGGTGCCAGAGGAAGGGAAGGAAGATTCAGAAAGTCTGAAAACTCAGTGATCCTTCGAGTGAAGAATTTTGGTTTAAAAAAAAAAAAATCCCATGAAAGTAAATGTTCTTTCTATTGTCCATTAATGCTCAGGATTATGCTCATTATTTAGTTTCTTGTAACCAGTGGCACATAAGATGAAGATGCAATTCTACCATTATATAGAGAAAGGAGAAGTGTTTGTAATCATAACTTCTGATGAGAAAAGAATTAAATCCAAACCAAACCTGGTAAGCATATAGCAGGTCAGGTCTCTGGAAAAATTGATTTTGAAAATACAGGAAGAGGTAACTAGTTTCAATTCTAAGGTTCACTATATCCCACCATTAGGATTAGTCTATTTTATTGGGACATAATTTTCACTTTGTCAACCCACAGGAAAGACAAAACCCATCAAGATCTATTGTTACCTCTTCACTAACTTCTCCTAGGAGTAGGTAGAGAAGTTAAGGTCACTATGAAAGTAATCAAGTAGATATAACTCACATGTCATAAAGGGGGGCTTCACAGTATTAGAAATGCTGAGGAGTTCTGTCAGTGCATCTCCTTTTCACAATGCTTTACCAGCTGTGGGGGTATTGACTATCAACTGACCAAAGAAAACTGGCCTAAACTGCTCACCACTCTTCTGTCCACATAAAACTAGTGTGAGGTGGAATAATCTTTTAAGGAAAGGAAAAGTGATTTAGGGGCTACACAATGCTCTGCAGTAAGAGCTATAGAAGTGTATCTTGCCATCAAGTATGGGTTATATGGACACTGAACAAGTTACACACGTTCAAAATTGGACTAAAAATGCATTCTGGACTGAATGAAACAAAGCAATCGATTGCTCACACACTGCCGCCAATGTAGGTATCCTTACATCAATAGAAACTGTCCAAAACATAAATAGTGAAATCTCTGTTAAAAATCAAATCATAATAAATTAGGATTTAATGAACACAATTGGGAAATGTTTACTTGGCTATTCACCAAATTGTTCCCAAAAGTTGTTCAATAGAAGATGGAGTCACATAAATTCCACAAAGGTGTTGGGTTCTCATGGAGACTGTAGCAACTCTTGTGGAAACACTTCCAGAGTGTTATCACTGACCCCTAATTAAGGTGCTCAAGGACTCTTCTCAAAAAGGGCTTGGCAATGTTCTCCAAATTAAGGCTTGAGGGAGTGCCTCAGGCACTATGAGACTTTGTTCTGTAGTCTGTTGAGGGAATCAATGTAGTGAAAAGTGGCTCCCAGAGCCCAACTGGTTTCAATATCATCAATTTTCCGAGCCAGCTTAAAGAAAAAAAGAGAAAAAGATTATGTTAAGGAGTATGTATGGTTAAAGGTGATATTATGTGAGAGATCATGGTCAAAGGTTATGTTCAGAACGTATGGTATAATGCTGGATTTGGTGTCCCAAAGTCCTAAATTCAAAACCCATTTCTGACACAGCATCATCCTGGGCAAATCATTTGACTTTTTTTTTTTTTAAGCCTCAGTTTCCTCATCTGTAAAATGAGGGGGCGAGGACTTTGATGTCTCTTCAAGATCTAAACTCCTCACCAGAACTTATGCTAAAATAAGATACATATAGGATAGTCCCATCTGATTTCTATAGTCAACATATCCTAACAAGTCATGCTGGAAATGGAGTAACTCTGAAGTGTGATTTGATCACTTCACCATGTAGTTTTACTCTTTTTTTTTTTTTTTAAAACAAACCAGCCCTTGTCCATTTGAAACGTTTATCCATCAAATAAGATTTAATTTTAAAAGTTTATTCATTAAAAAGATGTAATCTTATTAAATTTTATTTCTTCTTTTACAAAGAAAGTATGCTTAACTTTGTATATGATGCAATCAGCTCATCTTGAAAGCATTCCTCTTAGTAGGAATTCTTTGGAGTTTTTAATATTTGGTATAGTCAGAATTTAATATTACTATAACAGTTAAAAGTTCTTTTGAATTCTTGTAGATATTGGGTATTTTTTGAATGAAATTTATATTACTATTCTTTTCAATTAACATAATTAATTATGTTGAAGATTTCAGTGGTGGAATTACAGCTGTGATAATTCTGCTGTAGAGTATCATAGTGCTATTTTTGAAGTTCTCAGGATTACAAAAGTAGCAGATTCCTACCTTAAATACTTTGGTTTTCGGAAACCCAAATTCTTGAAGTAGCAAACTAATATAGGTAAGGTCCATGCAAATAAAAGGATTCTTCTGTGGGTTAACTTCCATGGTTCTACAAACTAGGAAGAATTAAAAAAAAAAAAAAAATTATCTTCCATTTCACGGATAGTTTTGAAATGGTTTAACCCAAAGACAGGAATTAGTTTATTTTTATTGACATAATACATAGTGAAGAAAGTCAACTCTTTCCCATATTTTCTCTCTTAACTGTGACTTTATATGATTTTAAAAAGTCACTGTGAATACCACCTACTTACATTGCAAAAGCAACACGTCTAGCTCAGAATAATTCTCTCTGACATTTTTTGAGACCAGCTACAAAAAAAAGTCTCTTGGAGATTTCCTTCTATTAAGGGTTACTGATAAAACAGAAAAAAAGAATCAATAGTATATGACACAAGGAAAAAGCAACTTAATTTAAATGATTAGAAAATTTATTTTTTGTGGAGAGAAGACATTAAAGATCTCATCTTAAATTAAGAATAAGAACATAAAATAACAGCCAATTAAAAGCATATTTAAATTTCAATTTTAATTCCATTTTACAATTAGTATAAGTCAGGACAGATAAAGGAAACAGAAGAAAAGGAAGAAAGGGAATGATTAAGGGGAGAAGGCACAGAGAAAAATGAAAAGACAGAGAGGAATAGCTTGAGTAAAAAGAGGATTTAAAGGAGCAGAAGAAAGAGGAAAAACAAATCGGAGAGGAGGGAGAAAAGCCTTAGTAAGTTAAGTAATGGATAAAACACTACCTTGGGGAAATTCAACTATTGAGAATTCTAGCTTTTAAGAAAGAACATTTTTATTATTTCATTTTGTTAATTACGATTGCAATTCTGTTCATAGCTCTTTAGTTTGCATAGGTTTCATGCTGAAGTAATTCTTAAGCTATGATATTCATGTTATAATTTTGCTGGGGAAAAAATATGCTCTGGACTGTCCTGACAAAGACCAGCACACTGTTAAAATGGACAAAGAATGACTCTGTCCTTTGCTCTTTAATATATTTATCAAAACCAATTGATAGCATATCTTCAACGAACTATTCTTGAGCCAATAATACTTAATGGCTCCTAGCAACCAAAACAATAATATTGTGTCTGCTTAAAAATAGATTTTGCTTTTTTGTCTATTATATTATTAAGAAAGCTTAATAAATCATAAAAATAATAATTACAATTCATAAAGACATGATTGAAGTCCCAATTATAATATCCCACATATTCCTAATGCATATGGGAAAATAGCTTCAAAACTTAAATAAAGACCTTCTTAAACTTTGTTATATTGACTTGGCTTCCTTTGAACTTTCCTTTCCCTTTCATTTATATACACAATATACTTTTCCTTTCCCTTTCATTTATAAACACAATTTTAGCCATACAAATATTCCATGATAGATCATCAATAGGCTCCTTTCTAAATGTATTGTTTGTCCAGCACTCTTTCGCCTTTATGTCTCGGGGGGAACTTGCCCGAAAGTGTTTCTGTCCCTGAGATCAAGCATTTTTAAAAACAAATTTTCTGACAAGGTGCTAGTTATGAACATTGGATGTTCCTTCCACTATTATTTAGTTGGTGTGAAATGTCTTTTCCTTGAGGATAGGAGCTTTTTTTTTTTTTTTTTTTACTTTTTCTTTTTATCTCTATTACATAACAGTGGTGCCTGGCACTTAACAATAAATAATAAATAAACAAATAAATATTTAATAAATGCTGTTTGACTGAGAAGTGAGTTTCTGAAAAAACATTAAGAGACAAACCTGGTCTTTTCTATTGTTAACATAACAAATTGATCAGACTGTGCAATGCCAGGGGGGAGAGGTTTTCTCTATGGGCACACCAAGTGGGGGGAAAAAACCACCCTTTAGTCAGAGAATATATATTAGGATGGCACTGCCATTGCCATGAATTCTCTAAAGCTCTGGGGCAAGGGGATTGGACTAAAATATGAATGGCTGATATACTATTCACCCCTTGTACTTTCCCCTTATATTGGATTTCCCCAATCCTATAAATTGGTAGGATCCTATAGTTATAAGTTCAGTAGAGAGGAAAGGAAATTTATAGGCTTCTGAAATATTTGATGTTTCATGTTTTTTATGGGGCAAAATACACTTGTCTTATATTTGGTAAACTGCCTATTTGACTGCTTCTTGAGGAATAAAAGAATTTTAAACTTTTCCACAGAGATACAGATCCAGGCAGAAGAGTGCTAGGAAAAACTCAAAATAATCAAGAGGGCTGATGATTAAATTTTCATCGTGAACATTTATAACCCAAAAGCCAGCAAATGCCACAGCCTAGGCCTTAAGTTATTGTTTTACTTCTCAAACAAACTTAAAGTGATGAAGAAAATGGTAATACATATTAATCTTAAAACTACATCTTCGTCAATCATTTAAAGACATAGAAAGATGTTGAATTTACAGATGACAGAGCTGGGAAAAATAATGAATATTCTAAAGGACAAAAATCAAAATCTAGGAAAATCTTAGGGGTTTAAATTGACATCAAGTTTAGTTAGAGTCAAGTGAAGCTGTTTATTAAAAATGCTAATAAATCTTAGATTGGATATTGGAGTACTGTATTTATAATATGTGAGGATAAATGTTCTGCTTTCAACTCATAGCACATTTTGAGTACTGTACTCAAGTCCAATTGCTATACTTTATAGAGCCTTTGTTAAGGTCAAAAAGAAGCAGCAATCTGGGCAGTGAGGAATTTAGAAATCATTTTATGTAATAAGTAGTACAAACAATTAGGAATATTTAGTCTGGGGAAGAGGGGAACAGCTCTAAAGCTATATTTGAAGGGCTGTTCCTCTCTTTATAATTCTATAAGGCAGAAAAACTAGGACTTATAGGTAGATTGGTTCAATCTAAGAAAGAATATTCTAATAGGTCTAGAAAATGGTGTTTTGAAATGTTCTTGAAAAGATTCAATATATAAATTGTATGTTATATGTATGTTAATCTAGAAGAGACTTATAGGGCAATTTCTTCAGGACTGAGTTTAATTTTAACATAAATAAGATTCCTACAAACTCCAAGATTCTTTGTTTGTGTTCTGGAGGCCAGATAAAATCCAGTCAAGAAATGGGGTTTTCCACCATTGCTCTAGTGACAATACTCACTGTTGGCATCCATCCACGGACAATTATAAATTAGTTATTTTATACAGTTGAAAATTATTATGCTAGCTTTTCTTGAAAACCAAAGTACATTTAATTCAGTACAATTATTGAAAGTCTATATCCTTTTTGATATGAAAGTATATCCCTTTAAGTGAATAAAGTCTTAAAAAAGAAATAATATTTAACATTCTTCAAATGGGCATTTAATATTTGGTGAATTAAAATGAAACTGAAGTTTGGAATATACAAATGAAAAATTTCAAAACTGCAGTTGCAGAAGTGAGCATTTAGAATCTAACAACTAGTTAAAATAACATTTCTGACTCAAATACAACTAAATTCTGTGGCATAAGGATGTATGATATGAAGGCATTCTCTTAACAAATGACCATCATTTGTATACCTGTAAGAACAAAAAACAACTTTTATACTGAATTTAATGCAACACACACAAAATAAAATTAGAAAATATCGAAATTTATAACCAACTTTATATCTGATACTGTGAAGAATAATTATTAGAAAGATAGTATGGTCTAGTGGACAGAATCAAGAATGGAGTATCTAGAATATTAATTCTAACTGTGGGACTGCCTTCCATATTGATAATGAAACTATTTTGTGTCCTACTTTCCCACATGCAAAAGGCTTAACTTTACTTGCCATATTTTGCTGCAATTTCAAAATCTTCAACTGTGAGACTTCCTCCTTTCTCCTTATCTATAAGAAAATAAAATTGTTAATTTTTAGAAAGATTCTGGATTCCAGGTCATCACACAAAGGAATTTGTGATTTCATTATCTAGGGAATGTTCTATAATGGAAATTCCTTCTATGACTTAGCAAGTAAAGTCTTCTCTGGAAGTTGGTCATCTGATAGGTTATATGACTTGCTGAAGTTCACAGTTTGTCAAATAGGTTTTGAAATCAGGTCTTCCTGACTCCAAACTCAGCATTCTAATCATTATGCCATGCTGCAAAACATACAGCAATGCTAAATCTGGAAATATGGAAAAATTGTACCCTGTAGTGCTGTAATTTGACTTAAAATTTCATAAAACCATTACATCCTTGCCTACTTAGACTTTTAGAATTGAATGGTGCTGATAATTGGAATCTATGGAAACTGCTGTTGTACTTAATCACAATCTTTTTTTTTTTTTTTTTTTTTTTTTTTTAAATAATAGAGTTTCATGAATGGTATTCATTCTCTACAGGATCATGAAGGAAAAGAAAGGAAGGGTACTTTCATTACAAAAGTGTCAGCCAAGGGAGGAAAATCACAAAGTAGATACTTTCTTATTCTATGGATAAATACAATTCTAAATCTGGGTTCATAAAAAATTCTTTAGTTCAAGAAGGTTGTTCCTTAACTGTGGAACAGATCTGGTGGTAGCCTTCTGGAATAATTTTCCTGAGTCTAAAAAACAAACCCAGTAAACAAATTTGGCTGTTCTCTTAAAAACCCTCCTTGGAACAGTAAGATCTCTTTCATGGAATTCTGTAGAATGAGAGCAGGCATTAAAAGCTTGATTCATTTCCCTTTGGGAGGTTCCTGAGAAGACTAGAGGTTTTATTCTGAGGTCATTCATCCGATTTTTTAAACAATCATGTTTGGCTTTATACCTTCACTATTTTCACTTTCAAGGGAGTGACCTTGAGAACTTTATAAAATCTAAAGATGACACTGTTTAAAATATGAAGCCCCTTTTTGGGAAATGTCTTTGGAGCCTTTGGCACAGTTTTCTATCTTCAGTAGTGGTAAACAGTTGAATTTTGGAAATTATCCAGCATTTATTCAAAGCTAAGTTTGGTAATCAAACTAAGTAATACCATTTTTGGTTAAAAATGAGGTGTGACTTGTATCCGTATGTACACATGTATTTATGTATACATGCAAACATACATGTATACATTATATACATGAATGTGTACACACATATATTTTACTAGACTTATGATATTTTGGGAAAAGTAAGGATTTATTGGTCAAGAATTTAATGCAGATAAGCACTTCCTCTGCAAATTATAGTGGTACAAAGTTGTTTGGGGCACCAAGAACTTAAGTGACTTATCCAGGGTGAAATCAATTTTAAAAAAAGATAAAAGAACACAGAACTAGAAGAGACATTAGAGATCATTTAGTCTATAAGCTCTTAACAGATGTTCCAACTGGTTTGTCGATTGATTTCAAAGGGATATGAACTTGGGTGAAAACAAAAAACAAAACAAACAAACAAAAAAACCCCCCAAAACTCTTCCCAGTATAATTGGCTTCCTTTGCAATTCTCTGCCTTTTATTTTATACATTTAAAAACATTATTCTGAGAAAAGATTCTGAAGGTACCACACTGTCACAGGAGTTCATAACTGAAAAGGTTAAGAACTCCTACTTCTAGTTCATCTCTCTTATTTTATAGGGTTAGAAAGAAGCAGCACCAGAATTAAAGCTACCTGGGTGGTTCATTGCACAGCCAGGATCTAACCCAGATATTGAGACTCCAAATCTAGGATTATTTCCAATTTTAAGATTGTTGTGAAGAGTGGTTACATCATTGCAATTAACTATATAGCTTGCCAAAATGAGAACACTAATTTGGATTGACAAATTGGTTCTACTTTTCCAGGGGGAGGGGGATAGTTTCATTATATTCTTATACCCTGAGAAGTTGAACTCAAATAGAGATCAAATGTTTTGCTGTTGTCTTTTTAATATATATTTCCTAGAACATGAAAAATAAAACAGATTATGGGGAAAACAATATGTATTCCTTTATGATGATATTATACCAACTGTAATTTGTGCTGTAGTTTCATAAAATTTTTAGTTTGGGATATAAACAAGGGGATATGCTCTTTCTTCCTCCAACTTCCAAACCATCTGTCCACCCATCCTGACAAAACACAGAGTAACGATAGAAATATGTATGCACTGTCTTTTTTTCTCTACCATCACTTATCATCCCATACTTTAGCCAACACAGTCAAAAATTGGCAAAGTTTGTAAAAGATTTTATGTTACCCCATTGGAAACAGCCTTGTGAAGTGAGCACAAAAACATCCCTTCCATTTTACAAATGAAGAATTCAAGGCTCTGAGAAAGGTGAACAATTTAATAGAATAGAATAACTTAACAGATGCAGGATTTGAAGCCAGATCTTCCTGACTCCAAATCTATTATCCTATCAATTACATCTTAAGAAATCCAAGTTATCCTATTCTCAAAAGAATCTTCAGGAAGAAATGGAAACTAAATAGTTGAATATCTCGTAGGTTATTCTTGGTGAGGTGAATAAAATGACTGAAACATATCATGGAATATTTTGTCATTTTGTGTTTTAATGCTTCTGATAATTATCTGCAAACAGACCACCTGAAAAGAAATTGCATTTTTCATTATAACATCTGTTGCAGATTATAAAGACACAGAGATTTCTACAAAGAACTCTAAGACCCTCTAAGTTAAATCAACATATCTTTTGATATGTAATGGCTTCAATCCAAAACAAATGAGAGTGAAAATATGTTGACAAATATAGCTCAGGGATAAGGAATTAGAGAGGTCAAGGACTTGCATAGTATATAGAAGTCTCATGTCTATATATACACTTTTTTGGGGGGGGAGGGGGAACATTCCTAAGGCACTGGATATGTAAAGCACTGAATATCACAAAAAATGAATTTGACTAAATTTTAAAATAGGACAGTGTATTACTGATATGGGAATTATTCCTGATTCAGCAGTTCATGTATGGTCAAACTACTGACATGTTAGAGCAAAAATCTAATTCAACATAAAACTAAAAGAATAAAAATAAAAAAGATATAATATGCAGTTAAAGCTTTGACTTGTCTTATTTGTTTGTTTATTTATTTATTTTCCCTGAGGCTGGGGTTAAGTGACTTGCCCAGGGTCACACAGCTAGGAAGTGTTAAGTGTCTGAGACCACATTTGAACTCTGGTCCTCCTGAATTCAAGGCTGGTGCTCTATCCACTGCACCACCTAGCTGTCCCAATCTGATTTTTCTTATGCAGCACAATACATGTGGAAATATGTTTAGAAGAAACGCACATTTTAAACCTATATTGGATTACTTGCTATCTAGGGGAGGAGGAGGGGTGGAAGGGTAAATGTTGAAAACTATCTTTGAGTGCATTTTGAAAATAAAAAGCTATTATTTTAAAAAATCTTGAAAGACAATCTATAAGAAAACATTAAAATAATACAAGATTCATCAAAAGATAAAACAGAAATAATTTTGTTTGATGATCATTAATAACAAGTGAAACATAAGAAATATGCATGCAAAGGAAAATATACAAAGTGGGTGAAGAAAACTGTCCAGACTATATGCAGTTGTATAGACAACCTACAGAATTCATTCATCAATATATATTGATGGTATAAATGGACAATGAAATGGGCACAGATTTGAATGGGAACAGAGTAGGCTGTAAACTTTTGGGATGCTATGCATATTCTTTAATTAGCCTAATTAGTGTAGCTGCTTCTGGAAACAAATGCCTATTTCTTTAATACCAATCTTTCTCTGTCTCCCTTCCCCCCCCCTTTATCTCTGTTATTTTGTGTCTGTCTCTCTTTCTCTCTCTTGTTAAAAGTCATAGAATACTTTAGATTCTAAAAGAACCACACTTAAGGACTGCTCAAGGGGCAGTATAAGGGTACATAAAAGGGTGAGCATATTTTAACACATTATAAACACATATGCTAAGAAAAGTCATGCAAAGGTTGTAATCAAAGAAATATCTGGGTGAAAAAGAAGGTCGGTTGGTCATGTGGCAAGATATGGTATTATGAAAATGTCAAAAAGAGAAGGATTTCAGAATGTTAGACCTCCTTTGGAATATTTTGATAGGAATCTCACCACAGGTGGGATGCTCTGCAATGTTGAAAGAATACTCACATTAAGATCACAGTTCCATCTGAGTAGCGCATATTTCAGAGCTATTTGAAGATTCTGGGATAGATGGTAATTTCATATAATCATTCAAATTCTTATTTGTTCCCAAGTCCAAGCAGTATATTTTAATTTGGATTTTAGTTAATAATAATAATAATAATAATGACCAGGATCACCATTTATTTTTTTTTTTCAATTCATCTGACTTTATAAGCTACTTACCTCTCTGCCTAAGTTTTACTTTCTACAAAATGGAGATCAAAACTCTTAACCTATCTTTAAGATAACATAAAGATGAATTAAATTTTGTCTCTATACCATTTTGAATTATTCAGAACAAACTATAGTATTGAGCAATGTGATCCCTTCCATGGGAAGTCTTTCTTAGAAAGGAGAGGCTTGAGTCATAATCAGATCGGTGGCAGCGGTGATGCAAAAATAAATTACATTTGCATAGTGCTTTCAAGTTTGCAAATTCTTTCCACAGAAAAATGATGCATGATCCCTCCAATTAAAGTAAAGTGGGGACAGTGATGCTCTATCCAAGGTGTTTGTCCCTAAGACAAGGTTGAGATGTTGCTTTAGCGAAGTTCCATGAAAATTTTCTAGATTTGAGTTCAATTTATAGCATAAAGCTCATACCCCTCTCTTAAAGAAAAATGTAATATAAGTAACAGGTATATTTTAATATAAAAAGAAGTGATGGCTTTAGTGGTTTCAAAGAGCTCATTAATTTCTAGAAGCTAATTGGGTAGCTACTTAATTCAGAATTATGACACTACAGGCAGTCCTGTTGTACTGAGGAAAGAATCACCTGGATTCTGGTTTCTAATCCTTCCTGATGACACAATAGTTGTTTGACTCTGGGCAAATTGCTTAAATGATTCACTGCATCTAGCAATTCTTTAGGACTAAAAGTGGTGGAGAATGTGCTGACCAATATTGGTAGGCAAAATACCATATCTGGTCTACTGTTTCCCTCTTAGCCCTCCTGCCCCATAAAATATTCTTAAAGTACCGTAAGTGATCACTAAAATAGTTTCAAGAATATATCCAGGGGCAGCTAGGTGGCTAAATGGATACAGCACCAGCCCTTAAGTCAGGAGGACCTGAGTTTAAATCTGACCTCAGACTCTTAACACTTTCTAGCTATGTGACCCTAGGCAAGATACTTAACCCCAATTGCATCAGGGGAAAAAAAAAATACCCATAATATTATCTCCTTGTTTCCTTTGATATTATTGAGTGAAAGAAAAAAAAAAAATCTTTCCAAAGGTCATAAAAAATACCTGGTATTTGGAGACTAACTGATATCTCTGGCACCAGTAAAGTGAGCATGAAAAAGATAAATAATGTTATCCTTACCTATGAGACCAACATTTGCTGCAAGATCATAATAGTAAGAAAAAGCATAAAAATCCAAGTTCTTGACTTCTTCAGTTTTATGTACCTTATTCCGAAGGATTTCTGATACTCTTTGAGAGCACAATTCATACAGGTGAACCCCTAAAAGCAAAGGAAACATACAGCTGGTTTTGTTTTCTGAAAAATCACTAAGTATACATATAATTGAAGGCCTAATAGTCTTCTGCATATTTAATTTATGAAGTAATTCAATTATATGTGAAACAAGACACCAGACCTGCCAAAGAAAACTCATAAGTTTCTTGTTTTCTTTATCAGTGCTGGAAATTACTAAACTGTTAAAAGATGGTGAAGAGAATAAATTCACCGTTTATTGGGCTGAATTTTCATTACTCTAGCTCCAAATAGAAAAAAAATTCTAGATTGTATGGCTAGTGAGATTTGCAAAGAGGTTTAGATACTTTGATGTTCATAACAATCCTGTGAAGTAAAGATTATAGGTAGTATCACTGATTTATTATACATAAGAAAATTAAAACTCAGGGATATAAAGTGATCTACCAGTGGTTACACAGTCATTGTAACGAGTAGGGATGAGATCTGAATCCAGGTTTCTTTCTATTGCACTCTTCCCAACATTATATTATCTCTTATACTACCATCCATAAATGTATAAAGTTACTACCACCACTTGTTCTGAGAAAAGTCATTAGTGTGAGTTCTCCTTTTTTCATGTCACACAATACCTTAATCCACCCACAACTTCAATTTGCCTCTATTATTGCTTCCTTGCCTGATATGTAAAAATATGCCCAAGTCTCCCCATTTTCAAAGAAAATATCAGTCAACTATTGACATTGAGCTACCATCCCATATTCTGCCTTTCCAATCAAGTTTCCTTGAAAAAGTCAGCTAGACTCATTACCTCTCTCATTTTCTCTAACCTCTCTGAAATATGGCAACCAACTATATTACTCATAGCATACTGCTTTCTGAAAATTGACCAATTATTGCATAACTGTCAAATCTCATTCCTTTGTGACCTTTCTTGACAAAAATGACTACCATTCTTCCTAGATATTTTTTATATCGTGCATTTTCAAGGATGTGTCTTCTCTTGGTTCTTCCATATCATGCTCACTAACAGTGGGTGTGCCATAGGGTTGTCTCACTATACTCCCTTATTTGGCGATCTTATAAGTTTCCATGGGTTTATATCATTTCTGTACAGGTGACGCCCAGATGTAGCTAGGTTTAGTCTTTTTCCTAATCTCTAGTTCTACATTACTCATTTTCCACTAGACATTTGATCTGGATGTCTCACAGGCACCACAAAATCAAAAGGCTCAAAGAAAACTCATGATCTTTTCTCCCAAACTCTAATCTCTTCTAATCTTCTCCCATTGATCTTTTAAACAATTCCTTATTACTATCAAGGGCATGAACTTTTAAGTCACATGGGTTTGCAACTTTGGTATCAGGCTTTTAACCTTGATTATCTTTCTTGTCTACTTACTATCACTCAGTCCACATATCTAATCACTCAGATATTAAATCTTATCATTTTTATCTCCCTCAAATTTCTCATATCCAACCCTTCCACAATTACTCTCTTAATCTCTCATTCGGATTAATACCACAGTTTTTTAATGGCTTCTTGCCTCAGGTCTCTACTCCATACAACTGCCCAAGTGATTTTTCCAAAGCTTCTCTCTTATCATGTCACTCATCTAATCAAGGAACTCCAATAGCTTTTTGTTGCAAAAATAAAAATAAACTTGTTGGAGATGGGGACAATTTCACTTTTGTTTTTGTTTTCTTCCTACCTGTTACAAGGTCGGAACTGAATAGGTTCTTGTGAAGTAAAAACAATAAAATTCTACCACTCTGAAAGGGGAGTAGGAGAGTGGGAAAACAAGAATGAAGTTTCTAGAGCAATAGAGTCCTAGCAATAACCACTATAATGATATAAATATTTATCCTTTTGTACAATTCTTCTGAAGAGTTCTGAATTCATACATTAGATAATTTATCTTTACAATAGTCATAGAAGATAAGGGGGGGTGTTCTCATTTTACACAGAAATCAATTGCATAGCAAGGGAAGATGATTTGTACAACAAAGAATTAAGTTTATAAAGTCTCTTGATTAGTCTGGTATGTTTAAAAAATATATATAAAATTTAAAAAGCCATAAAGCTACTGCTATAGTAATTCTCAAAATATATATATTCTCTTCATACATAATATATTCACGAAAACATTCATATTCATCTCTTACATACAAAAGTACAAGTGGTCTGCTGGCCATAGAAACTTCCCTCCCTTTCCGATACCTATCGATTGGATTTCTTTTTCTTTCCTTCTTACTGTTTTAGAATTATCTAGAATGTGACATTTTTCCCCCCCCCATTCTCTGCTCCATAATTCGCATTTCCCCAGAGCCAGTCAGTCCAGAATGAGGTCTGGCAGGATTAATGAGTTTAATCCTCCCTCACACTCCAATTTTCCTTTCTGTGATATCTGCCTGGTAGCAGTCCCATTTCCTCATTATTGTCTCTCAGGGGCCTATTTCAACTTCAAACCTATGGGGAAATGTTCAGGAGATGAATCTTATAATTTAGCCCTCTGTGTACCCAAATATCTATCATCATCTTTATTTTTCCTAGAAGTTTAAATGAGGAAAAGGAGAAAGTAAAAGTATAAGAAAATAGGAGTGAAATTTTTTTTAATCTTTATCTGTTCTCCATTGTTATTAGTAGGCAAAGCTCTTTAAAAAAAAAAAAAAAAAAGCTTTAAAAGGGCTATCTGATTGAGGAGAAGATATGAGCCTGTGTTCTTTTTCAAACAGGACTAGGAGAGTAGAGACACCTTCGGTTAAAAGATACAGATCACTCACATTTATATACCCCTTTAAAGTGTGCATCTTTCATTTGAACCTTACAACAGTCCTCTGAGAGGGAGGTACTGCAGATATTATATTTATTTCCATTTTATAGATGAGGAAACTAAGGCTGAGAAAGATCGACTGTCAAAGGCCACAAAGATAGTAACTATCGGTGGCAAAACTTGTGAACCAGCACTTTATGACTCCTATTCCAACACTCTTAAGATGCATTATTTTACTGAATCAGGTAGCAGACAGTAATACAATGGGATAGAGAAGTGTCCATGAGGTTTCATACTGACAGGAAGTATTAAACTCTCTCCCTGGCTATTCACCCTGAAACTCTAGACAGTAACTATCTCCACCTTTTTTTCCTACCTTATATTCAAACTCTTTAAACTAATCCCTTATTCAAGATTATCTCTCCCAATCCCAGTGGTGGTCCTACTCTTCAAAGCATCTGCCCAAGCTTCTCGACTCCACCCTATCATCCATCATCCACCCCTAACCCTGAAGCCCTTCATCTGACTCCCCATGGAGGTCCGGTCCTGTACCACAGGAGTTACTACAGGAGCCTGGAGCTAGTGCTCTCATTGCCTTCATGGAGGTGGCAAGAAGGACTATAAGTTCCTGACTTTGCCAAGGCTGCTCTGAATGGAGAATTGTTCTTGTTGTAATGTAATGTAATAAGTGGACAGTACAGTCCTAGGTGCTAGGAAATATAAAGTTTATATAAGACCTAGTCTCTGTCCTCAAGGAGATGGTATGATGTAAGTAGTAAGATAACATATTATCAGTGTAATATATATATATGTATGTGTGTGTGTGTGTGTGTATGTGTGTACACACACACACACACTCACACACACCAGAGAGTATAGTGTATGTATATACAAATATAATTTCATTACCAGATAGAGATCTTTATCTTTTGGGGGGAGTTGAAATCTATGTTTTGAGATCCAGTTAAGTGCCTTCAGGAAGCTTTCTGATTGTCAAATAGGTTTTGAAATCGGGTCTTCTTTCTTGACTTCTCTGATTCCCCAAATCAAAAAAGATCTTTCTTTCCTCCAACCTTGCAAAAACATATTTTTATCTGCCTTATAGTATTTATAGCTTATTCTGTGCTTTATTTACGTTTGTACAGTATTGTACATTTGTGTACATATTGTATCTTTTCTCTAAACTATAAACTCTATGAGGGCAAAGATCATGTCTTAATTATCTCTTCTTAATTATTGTAATAATTTTCTCCATTGCTTTGCAAATCACAGGTGCTTGAGAGAAACTTTGTGTAAGTGTATACGTGTGGAATGTGTATAAATGGTTAGATTCTTTATCCCTTGACTTAAGACTTTAATACTTTAGGTACAGGTATTTCATAACTTAAGTGGTTTTGTTTGGATTGGGAAGTTTCTAACATGTTCCAATTTCTAAGTTATTGACTTAGAAGTGATTTTAAACTGAATAGCAGCTTCACCATAATTTGAAGGAACCCACTGACAGGGTTATCTGCAACAGTTTCATTTTTCTTCTTACTAGGCAGCACAGAGAGAATCGAAGGGGCAATTATTTCTGTGGCAACAGTTGCTAAAGTGAAAACGCCAAGATTCCACCCCCATTCCTATTCACAAACTTGGCAGAAAGATTATGTTTCTTTGCCAATAGCACAGAGACATTTGTTTCAGCTCCAAATCTCAGGGGTGGGTGGGTGATTGAGTGAGTGGAAGAACAGTTATTGTGCCAGGTCCCTGGGATTGTAAAAGCTTATTAGGAAAAGATACCCTTTCTGGAAAAAAAGGCACACAGAGGCTGGCAGGGATATAGAGACACTTATGGAATACCAAATCGTATGCTTAGACTTAGTATTGTTGCATAGTGCAATGGTTTCCAACTTATTTTTGGCTTAAAACTTGACATCTAATTAAGTTTTTCTCTCTTTTTTTGGTGTGCTATAAAAATTGCTTTATTATGAATAAGAAAAATACCAACATGAACATTTCCATACACAAAGGCCAGAAGGAGAGAGGCATGGGAAACTGTGATTATTACATACAACTTGTTCATCTAATTAAATTTCACAGCTCAGCTTCTATTGCCCATCCAACTTCCTTCTCTTTGTGTTCTGTCCAGGACCCTGCATGTTAGGTGCATTCTTAGGCAGTGAGGACAGTGTGACTATTTAACTTGATGTTTATGGTACAATTCTTATTACGGCCTATGTGTACTTAGACATTCAATAAATATTCTCAATGGCTATGATAACTTTTAAGACCAAGCCTTCATGACCATCAGGTAAAATCCAGGGCTTGAAAAGGAATTCTAGGCTCCATGGAAGATTCTGAATTGATAAAACAGTGAACCAATAAGTAGGGGAATAAGCATAGGAAAATGATCCCTGTTTTTGTGCTAATTTGTCACAAAATCCTGAGAGAACAATCAAAAGACCTTGAGGAGACTGTTCTTTCTTGTTTAATAATATAGACTTGGTGACACTTCCTTTTTTTTTTTTTTAAAGATAGTTGAAAACAAAATTAATATGGAAGAATAAAAGGTCGAGAATTGCAAGGGAACTAATGAAAAAAAACTCAGAGGAAGGTGGTCTAAGTGTACCTGATCTAAAGCTATATTATATAGCAGCAGTCACCAAAACCATTTGGTATTGGCTACGAAATAGACCGGTAGATCAGTGGAACAGATTAGATACAAAGGACAAAAAAGGGTACATCTATAGCAATCTAATCTTTGACAAACCCAAAGATTCCAACATTAGGGATAAAAATTCATTATTCGGAAAAAACTGTTGGGAAAACTGGAAATTAGTATGGCAGAAATTAGATGTGGATCCACACTTAACACCATATACCAAGATAAGATCAAAATGGGTCCATGATTTAGGCATAAAGAGGGAGATAATAAATAGATTAGAGGAACAGAGGATAATCTACCTCTCAGACTTGTGGAGGAGGAAGGAATTTATGACCAGAGGAGAACTAGAGATCATTATTGATCACAAAATAGAAGATTTTGATTACATCAAACTAAAAAGTTTCTGTACAAATAATACTAATGCAAACAAGATTAGAAGGGAAGTAACAAATTGGGAAAATATTTTTAAAAACAAAGGTTCTGACAAAGGTCTCATTTCCAAAATATATAGAGAACTGACCATAATTTATAAGAAACCGAACCATTCTCCAATTGATAAATGGTCAAAGGATATGAACAGACAATTCTCAGAGGAAGAAATTGAAACTATATCCACTCACATGAAAGAGTATTCCAAATCACTACTGATCAGAGAAATGCAAATTAAGACCACTCTGAGATACCACTACACACCTGTCAGATTGGCTAAGATGACAGGAACAAATAATGACAAATGTTGGAGGGGATGTGGGGAAATTGGGACACTAATACATTGCTGGTGGAGTTGTGAAAGAATCCAGCCATTCTGGAGAGCAATCTGGAATTATGCCCAAAAAGTTATCAAACTGTGCATACCCTTTGACCCAGCAGCGCTACTACTGGGATTATATCCCAAAGAAATACTAAAGAGCGGAAAGAGACATATATGTGCCAAAATGTTTGTGGCAGCTCTTTTTGTTGTAGCTAGAAACTGGAAGATGAATGGATGTCCATCGGTTGGAGAATGGTTGGGTAAATTGTGGTATATGAAGGTTATGGAATATTATTGCTCGGTAAGAAATGACCAGCAGGAGGAATACAGAGAGGCCTGGAGAGACTTAAATCAACTGATGCTGAGTGAAATGAGCAGAACCAGAAGATCACTGTACACTTCAACAACAATACTGTATGGGGATGTATTCTGATGGAAGTGGAAATCTTCAACATAAAGAAGATCCAACTCACTTCCGTTGATCAATGATGGACAGGGGTAGCTGCACCCAGAGAAGAAAACACTGGAGAGGGAATGAAAATTGTTAGCACTAATATCTGTCTGCCCAGGTTGCATGTACCTTTCGGATTCTAATGTTTATTGTGCAACAAGAAAATGATATTCGCACACATGTATTGTACCTAGACTATATTGTAACACATGTAAAATGTATGGTATTGCCTGTCGTCGGGGGGAGGGAATAGAGGGAGGGGGGGTAATTTGGAAAAATGAATACAAGGGATAATATTATAAAATATATATATATAATAAAAAAAAAAGATTTAAAATCAAAACTTATGAAAAATATAGAACATTTTATAAGGAAAAAAAAAAACAAAAAAAAAAACAAAAAAAAAAAAAACAAAAAATAAAATAAGATAGTTGAAGAAAATAAGAAAATATTAAGGTACTAAACTTCTTAGAAGGCTGTTGTTACCTGTCATTAATACTCAAAGTGAAAAGAATAAGTAAAAGCAATAGCCATACCTGCTTTGTGCCCTGAAATTTTGTATGTTATTTCAGCATGCTCCATTCTCCGTTAAAACTGGAAGGAAAGCAGGGGCTAAACCAACTCGCTGTCTGAAACCAAAATCATAATTTCTTGTTACAATGAGAAGACATAGAATCAGCATGGACATATGGCTCCCAAGCCCACAGATATCCCATTGTATTGTTGGTCTGGAATTTCAAGACTCTTCTGATTTGGCAAATAAAGAGGAAATCATACCTAAGATAAAAAAACTAAGCTTTTATTTGCAAAGACTGAGTGGGGAATTCTAGTTTGTTCAAAGGAAAAATTTGACTTTTCTCTACAAAATTTGAGCAAAACAACAGAAAAGTGTTCAGATTAATTCAAAATAGAAAGAAGTGATGAACTATTAACTAGAAATGGGAGAAAATATTCAGATTGAAAAACAAAAACAAAAAATCCTGAAAAACCCTCCACAATTAGTATTTATAAAAAAAAAAAATTACTCTAGCTTTTAATAAAAACTTAAGTTTCTACCAAGAATCCAAATCCTTAACAATGAATAGCTTTTCATCTCAGCTTCCTTACTTATGCTTGTGAAGGACAATACAGAGATTGGGAATTAATATCACTGAAGGAAGATGAAATGGAGCATCTGTCATTTTCAAGGACAGGAGAGCTAGGAACTACAATAACAACATGATTCCATAACTAATGAGAGCCGGGGCTCTAATAAACCTACTGTTAAATCCTATATGGTGAGACAAGAGATTGTTCACCAATGAAAAATAGGTACACATAGTTTGTGCCTCGTATGGTACCTGATAATTGGTGGCACTTTTGTGATTATGAGCACTTTTATACCTGGAGATTGCTTCAAGATAACTTTAGAAAGGGATATAAATAGGATATACAGAGAGAATATCAAAATTATGATTAGCAGAAAAATTTTCTAAGCTTTTAAGACTGGTATGTGACAAAGAGGAGGTGATGACATATCAATGCTCAAAACTGGCATTTATTTTGGTTAATATAAATCTAAGTCTATTTCATAAAGTGATACCTGTACAGGAGAACCATTATCTAAGCTTTCAGTGTTCTATAACAATAGAAATATGATTGATTTTCAACAACTAAGGAAAAAGAAGCTAGAAATATCAGAATTGAAACTGAGCTTCATCCTTTGAATCAGAATTAAAAAAGGGATTTATGGGAGTAAAGCATTCTATTAAGATAGCAAACTAAAATGGAGTATTTTGAAAACTTCAATTGCTGATTGAAACTCTAAAATTGAGCAAGTTTTTATTATAGTACTCAATATTATAGCTAAATTCCATAGAATTAACTCAGGATTTCAGAAGGATTTCCATCTAGCACATCCCATGTTATACAATGTCAAAAATCTTCCCCTAAAAGGAAAAGTTTAACTTTGGTTTATTTGAAAAGTTTAATTGTGGTTTATTTTATGAGTTTATATAGAACAAAACATCTCAAAAGGAGAATTCCTACATTGCTAGAAATCAAAGCATGCACAGGTAAATAAAAAAATTCCTATCTGTAGTATAGCAATTTGTAAAACTTACATAGCCATTAATTTGTAGTATTCACTACTGGAAAACTATATACAGGGTAATGCAATATTTTAAATATCAGAAATTAGAGTCTCATGACACTCAAGTTTCCAAAGTCCATTTTGCCATAAACAATATGCAGCTGGATTTCTGAAGTCAATAAGAAGTTGTATTTCTGGGATCCATTTGTGACTCTATACCAAAAAATCTACTTCTGACAAGCTTCGAGTGAGATATCAAGAGCCACAATGCATTTGTTTTCCTATGAAAGGTCCAGGACACAGGATAGTGATGGTTGTGCACAGGGGCAATGGTATTCATATCCCCACTGGAAGAGTACTAACAGGAGAGAATGAAGGCCAGCAGATGAAATTCCTCCTTGGTGAAGGAGTTACAGAGATTTTTCAAGGATTGCTTATGTCTGACAGACATGAAATGTAGAAGTTTCTGAAATAGATATGATGATAATTTCTTCCTACTTACCAGGTTTTCCCTCTACTCCTCCTAAGATTGCAAGCCTTGCTGACATCAAACCAAGTCCCAAGTAGCTGTTGAAAATAAAATCTTTGGTGAAAGAAGGGTCTGTATCTCAGAGAATATACGGAAATATTCTGCAGTGCAGTGCATCTACCTGGCCTTGGTCAAAAGCAAGCTATTTGGGAAGGAGCAACAAAGGCTGCTTTAAATCTTCTTTTAGAAATTTCTATAGAGTTCAAACTTTATTATGAAAATCTATCAAGGCAAAATCTACAAAATTTATCATGTAATTTATAGTTTCTCTTGCTATTTTCCTTAGATATAGTTCAGATTTCCTCCAGGGAGGGGAAGTAAAGGGAAACTACTAAGATGTTTCAGTTTTATCATAAATTAAAATGTATTCTAGATGGTTAAAAGATAAGGAGCTCTAACATTAATTATAGAGCAGTTATTTAACTGAATTAGAGCTTGGGAATCAAGGTAGGACATACTGAGTCACTCATCATTTCTCTGTGGACTAAACTGTTAAAAGCTTTATTTCTCATAACAAACCTGTATGAATATAGCTTGTAGGTACTATTGAACATCTGGAATGAGGTTATATAGCCAGCTGGGGATGTTTGGAGGGTGACCTGAAGAGCAACAAAAGAGTTGTTGTGATACTGTGATAGACCAATATTGTCATTTTCAGAAGAAATCTTCCTCTTCTCACAAAACTTAGCATCAAAAGGATTACAGATATTTATAGTACTTAATATAAACCATCTCGCCAAATTAAACCACAAAAAACTTCATGTTAGCAAACATCAAAATAAAATGTTTAAAGCTAAATACTTTTTTCTCTCAAGGATAATAATTCAGTTTGCTTCCCAATATGAGACCTAATCAAGATAATGAGAAATTCATAGAACCCAATGATAATTTCCATAAATTCAAAAGATTCCTCCAATTTAAAGAGAGGAGAGCCATAACATTTTGAAAACCAACCTATGTTTTAAATAAAAATATGTTAAAATTTTCATAGGCTATTTATTTTGAAAAGCCTTAAAGCATTCTTATGTAAAACAATATTACCTGGCTCTTCTTCATGTCACCAAAAAAAATTGCAGGGAGGCAGATGGGAATGGTTGCAAAGTGCTTTTAACTCTGGCCTAAGATATTTTTATTACCTTATTTATTCCCTCATTAAACTGCCTGTCAAATGGGGAAAAAAAAAAAAAGAACAAATTCTCTTACTACAACCTCTGGTTTCTACCAAAGCCATTAGTTTCAATAAAATATTAACAGAACTATATGGATGCCTTCACATAATTTTGTGAAATGTATGTTTTTCTGGGGCATATCCTAACCAGGGATTTTTTCTTGAATCCATACTATTACTGGTGCCCAACTCCATGGAGCCTTTAAGAAATCTGGCGAGACACAGGGTGTTATGGTAAATTCCATTTCAACCCAATATCAAATAAGATAATTAAGATAGGAAAATATAGTTTGCTACAGTAGTGACTACATATACCAATGCTGAAAGCCAATAAAGCTTATCTTGGGTCAATGCTTAGTTGCAGAAAATAGACAGCAGGATCAGATTACCTCAATTTTTGGAAGAAATGTGATTTGTGTTGATCCACCTCCTAAATCCAGCATGCCTACACTGTTCTTTCCTGGAGTGTTTAAATTGCCTAAAGTATACAAAAATAGGATCAAAACAATGCTGCCTCATGATAATTATTAAATAGGTATCACAAAACAATATAAACAAAAGAATAAAAACCTCACACTTTTAAATGTAAAGACTAAAATACTGCAGAGAGTTTTGATTTTAAAATCTTACATATTTTGAAGTATTTTATAGTGGCTTGGTCATCTATTTTTTTGGCTAAGGCAATTGGGGTCAAGTGACTTGCCCAGGATCACACAGCTAGGAAGTGTTAAGTGTCTGAGGCCAGATTTGTAAAATCTTGATGCTAATTTGCATTAAGAAAGATATTGGAATTGACCCACTTAATGGGAAGGTGATTAATAACTAGATCCCTCCCAGGAAAATCATTCTTTAAAAAAACAAACAAAAAACAATCTATCCACTACAATAATTCTCTTACATACACAATTGTTAGATACTAAAAAGCAACTCTATTCTTTTGTCACTGACAAGATAAAACTCCACAATTATTCTCTATTATAAGATGATTTTTTAGACAATAGTTTAAATGCCTAATGGAACGAAAATAAAATTATATCTTCTTGGATATTTTGAGCATCATAGGTAAAATTGTCTTTTAGCTCCATGATAAGGGAAAGCCTCACCACATCATGCGTTTTATATTTCAATTTCTTCACTTTTACTCGCCTAATAAGTTAAAGCATACCTGTTAAAAAATTCACTGTGATCCATGCTGAAACTCCTATAAGAAAGAATTTTACAAAGATTTAAGTTTGGATAAAAAAATTATTTATAAGGCACAGACATTTTAAATATATAGTACTAAATGAATAAATGAAGAGAAATATTTATTAAGTGCTAATATTTGTGTTAATTGAACTCTCTAATTCCTTTTCAGACTGAAAGCCATGAATTTAATAAAATCCTTTCACTTGGTTTACTCACAACTCTTTGTAGTATTTATGTCTGTGTTTTAAATAGGCAGACATATAAATGAATATATATATGTCTATCTAAATATAGACATATGTACATATATAAATGCATTGTACCTATGTGTGTGTGTGTGTGTGTGTAAAATCTTGAAGCAAAATTGGAATAGACTACAATGAAGCTGAAAAATACATTTTGCTATAATAGTGATTACACATGCCAATGCCAAAAAATTAGCAAAACTATGACATTATTTCAGACATTCTCTCTTCTTCTAATAACATGTGCTTGAAGAAAACTTTAAAAAAGACTATTATTGATCTTTTTAAATATTTAGAAAGTATTCAGAAGATATCAGATCTTTCACTTCTGACATTCCACACATTTCCCTTCCTCACTCCAGCATCCTTATTCTTACTCAAGAGATAGTCAGAGAAATGTACTCTTGTATAAGTAAAAGACTATTTAATCGCTTTTCCTTCTTTTATTTTTAAAATTTTTTCAGAGATAGAGAAAAAAGGAAAATTTGAAAACTAAAACTCTATTTATTCTGAGAAGCAACTACCTTATTATTTAGTATTTAAAAAGGGAAGAAAACCTACACTGATTACACTGCAGTGTGGATTTTTCTTTTCTCAAGAAAAGTCCAAATAGGAGAAATCCAAAAGTGGGAAGGTATCCAGTTTAAGAATAATCCAGAAATAGATAGTAACGCCAAAAGTAGGTTTCACAAATATTACCCTTTCAAAGGGCTTTTTGACTATTGAGTCTTAGAAAAATATTTTGAGGGCTGAAACATTATATATTAACTTTGACTCTACAAAATTCTTTAATACATTCAACATTTTACAAAGTAAAAAAGTCAAACACATACTTAATATTATTTTTAAACATTAAACAAATAAACACTGATATAATTTCTGCTCTTACCTTCATCAGTTCCATTCATTATAGAAACACAGTCATCTCCTACAAGAAAAGGAGATGCCTGAAAAACTTCTCTTACCTAAATTTTCAGAAAGAAAAACAATTTCATTACTTATAATTATTTGTCATAGTTCTATTAAATAAAAAATCAGATGAGCACCATGATGATTTTTGTGTTTGTTTTCTACAGTAGGACTTAGAGAATAAGACTGAAGTTCTCTCTTACAGTTTCCAAATCTTTAGCTATGCAATATCCCAGTCTATCATCTAAGACTCTTAAGTTGGATTTGAGTGCCATACTTTACTCCAAAGTCATCATGGGAGAGCTAGCTATAATTTAGTCCTTATTCAGAGAAACTCTAGAAGGTTGGTTTAGTTTAAAAGGTCTATTCGCATCAAATCCCAATTTAAACATAAAATTTGGTTAAAAAGGAAAGATTGATTAGTAGAATAGATTAGGCACACAGCATAACAGAAACAAGTAACATAAAGTTTGACAAATCTAAAGACCATTATTATTAAAGGAAGGACTCATTATTTGACTGAATTTGCTGGGAAAATTGTCTGGCAGAAATTAGATTTAGATCTCATCAAGAAAAATTTCTAATGGATACTAGAAATAATAGATCATGTCACAAACATCAGAAGTGCAAAGAAGAAATTACCTTTCAGATCTATGAAGAGAAAGAGTTCGTGACTAAACAAGTAATAGACAGTATTAAATGAGATAGTCAATTTTGATTATACAAAATTAAAGTTTCTGTACCAGCTAATCTAATCTAATAAAAATCAGAAAAATCAAAGGTAATTGGGGGAAAAAAATCTTTGCAACAAATTTCTCTCATATTATGAGAGTCTTTTTCCAAGGCATAGGAAGAATTGATTCAAACTGATAAGACTAAGAGCCATTATCCATTATTTAAAGGATATGGAAAAAGTTTTCAAAGGAAGAAATCTGAGCTATCAACAATCATTTGAAAAAGGCACTAGTAATTAAGAGAAATGAAAATTTAAGCAACTTTGAGACTCTATATTATACTTATAAGACTGTCAGAGGTGGATGATAAAATAAGAATAAACGTTGAAGGGGCTGTAAGAAAACATAGTTTACTAATATGCTATTGATGAAGCAGTGATTGATTAGGTTCAGTCATTTTGGAAAGGAATTTGGAACTATGCTTAGAAGTATACCAAAGTGCATACATTTTGACATAGTTATATCACCATTGAATTTATACCCATAAAAATGAGAGGAAAAGGACCTAAATGTACAAAAATATTTACAGCAGCTCTTTTCACTGTAACCAAAAATTCAAAACTAAAGGGGTGTTTTTTTGGGGGGAATGGCTAAACAAATTATAGTATATGAATACATGGTAATATTATTGTTCCATAAGAAATGATGAAAGGCATAATTTCAGAGCAAGCTAAAATGACCTCTACAAATGGATGGAAAGTGAAATGAGAATAGGAGAACAATTATACAATAACTATATTATAGAGAAAAACAACTTTGGAAGACTTTAGAACTCTGACCAACACAATAATAAATAAATAAAAGAATGATTAAAGCAGTACACCACTTATCTCCTGATAGATTAGTGATGAACTTAAAACATAGAGGCACACTTTTTTTAGACTTAGTTAATGAATTTGTTTTGCTGTAGAGAGATGTGCTGTGAAATTAGTATTCTGGGGTTTAAAAAAAAAATGTTCAATGGGGGTAGTGGGAAGGACAAACTAATCAAAAATAGTTGCTAATTGAAACAATTTTTAAAAATTAAAGAATAGGATGTATGGAGCAAGAGGTGCTATTGTTAATAACAGCTGATATTTAGTACTTCAGGGTTATAAATTGTCTTATATACATTATGAAATCTGACCTTTAGATTCTCTTTGGGCTAGATGTACATAGAAATCATGCTTCCAACATTTGGCACATGCCTTTTCCCTAAAGCCACAAGATATGGAAACCCTAAGGAAATGCTTCAGTTCTAGAGCTCTAACTCTCTAAATCTTGAGAATTTAAAAGGAATTTCTTACATGACTCTGGGGCAGGGCCTTTTACCTGCAGCTTCTTAATGGTAGTTTAGGAGAAAAAGGAATGCCCTGTTAAACATTCCAAAACCAAAGTCTGCCTTGAAAGCAATGTCCTTATGTCATGGGGACTTGTTCACAAGACTGGCTTAATAACTATATGTATATGTAATATATATTCAAAAACTGATCACACCCCTTGGCCTAGGAATTCCATTGCAAGGACTTTAGCCTAAAAATATTATGAAAAGGATGAAAGGACCTATCTATACAAAAAAACCTAATATCTGGTTCACTTGCAACAGTAAAAAATTAGAAATAACTTTTATGTGTAACAACTGAAGAATGACTGAATTATAGAATATTATGGCATTGTAAAACAACATAAAAATGTGGATACAAGGAAAAATAGAAAGTTAAAAAGTATTTATTAAAAGCAAGCACTTATAATGTGCCAAGCACTACTGTGCTGAGGATACAAAGAAAAGCAAAATAAAACAAAATATTCCCTGTTTTCATGGAGCTCCCAGTGTAGCTAGAAACACAACACACAAACAACTATGTACATATAGGATAAATTGGGGAATAATCAACCTCAAGAAGGCACTAAAATTTAGGGCAGGGAGAGCCCTAATCATCAACTGCAGGTGATGATGAGCTGAAAGCTAGGTACAACAACCTTGAGTTCTATAAGTTGATCATTTTGTATGGATCTCAAATAATGTTATAAATATTCAAATGGCCCTTGATAGGAAAAAAAAAATAAAGTTCCCCACCTCTGATTTAGGGGATTGGGAAAGGCTTCTTGTAAAAAGTCAGATTTTAATTAGGATTTGAAGGAAGTCCAGGACGTGAGAAGACAGATGAAGAAAGGAAGAATTTCAGGCATTAAGGAAAGTAGTAAAAATGCAGTTAGGAGAATAAGTGTTGTTTTGTATACAGAATAGAAAGGAGTCTAATGCCTTTGGATTGAATAATATGGGGGTGAGGGAACAAAATATAAGAAAACTGGGAAGGTAGGAAAGAGCCAAATTATGGAGGGCTTTGAATGTTAAAGGACTTTAACTTTGCTCTTAGTATAGTAGAAGCACTGGAGTTTATCGAATGGGTGTGTATTTGTGACTCCGTCAGATCTGTACCAGGAAGATCAACCTGACAACTGACAATGTTGAGATGAGTCAGAAAGTTCAATCAGAAGTCTACAGCAATGAGGTGATAAGGGCTTGGACCAGGTGTATCAGTGTCAAGAAGAAAAAAAAAGAGAAATTATGAGAGATGTTATGAAGGTAGAATTGATTACACTTGGCAATAACTAAATATGGGCTGGGGTTGGGGTGGTTAGAAAGAGTGAGCTGAAGATGACACCCAGATTTTGAGTCTTGGTGACTGGAAGGATGGTGGAATTTTTCATATTAATAGGAAAGTTAGGAAGAAGGGAAAGGGTTTTTTTTTTTTTTTTTCCTCCCTTTCTTTTCTTTCTTTCTTTTTTTTGAGGGAAAAAGGGGAACAAGTTAAATTTTGGAAATTTGAGTTTAAGATATCTATGGGACATAAATTTGAGATATCCAACAGATAATTGGAGATGTGAGACTAAAATTCAGTGAAGAGAGAGATTCTGGGTGATAAGTAGATTTGAGAATCATCAGCATAGAGATGATAAGTGAAACACGATCTGATGAGATCACCAAGTGAAATAGTATAGTGAGGCAAGAAAGTACACAATTGAGCCTTGGGCAACACCCAAGATGGTGTTGATCTGGACTGAAAAGAATCAGGTCATATGTAGGAGAACAGGTAAGATAAGACATAAAAGAAAGAAATAGAAGGATGTATATGTACATATTATGTATATTAACACATGAAAAGCGAAGCCAAAGGAAATGGAACTTCAGAAGGAAAGATGAAGTTTAAACACTTAAAAAAAAAAAATTGTTTGAATACAGTGGAAGATTCACTACTTGAAAGCAAGTATCATGGTGTATCATGGTGACTTGTTTTCAAGATTGGCTTAATAATTATGTATGTGTGTGTGTGTGTGTGTGTGTGTGTGTGCTTGTGTGTGTATATATATATTCAAAAACTGATCATACCTTTTAGGCCAGGAAGGACATTAGCCTAAAAAATATAATTATAAGGAAGAAAGGACCTATCTATACAAAAAAAAAAAAAAAAAAAAAAAAAAAAACCTGGTTCATTTGTAATAACAAAAAAATTAAAAATAACCTATATTGCAATAATGGAAAATGGCTTTCATGGTTAATTGTTGGTAGATTGGTGTTTGATGTAATATTTGAGTTTAAGAAAAATTTATATTTCAGTCAGGTATTGGTGTTTACACTAGTTTCACATGCTGACATGGACTTTGCTAACACTCCTTCACTTACTGGATTTTAACTCTCCAAATGTCTATTCCAAAACTCTGAATCATATTTTCTAAACTTCAACCACTTCCTATAGTGCAGGACTTCTTAAACCTTTTCCACTTGTAACCCTTTTTTGTCCAAGAAATTTTATGTGATCCTGGATATAGCATAGCATACAAATCAAACATTTATTGATAAGTCAAAATTTCCCACACATTCACTTATAAGACCCCATATGGGATTGCAAACCACAGTTTAAGAAGCTGGGCAATATAGGATAATGTATCTGAAATAATTCTAAGACTCACACATATATTAGTAACATTCTTACAAAGCTAGATGATTAATGTATAACTATCAAGGAAACAAATATTTAGAGGGTTATACATACCTCATTACAATCACCTAGTTCTACTGGGCTAAATCCAGTACTATCTTGTCATAGTTCATGGATCAAAGAAAAATATCAGGATTTAAGTTACAGGGGTTTTTTTGGGAGGGGAAGGAGATGGAAGGGAGAATGATACCTATTAAAAGAGTGAAGTGAAATTTATCATCAAACAAAAAGTAAAAGGAATGGGGAGGATTATTTAGTTTGGAATATGAATGGTTGAATTGCTGCTTAAATCTCTGATTTATGAAGCCATTGTATTGTTATACTATGATGTGAAACTGCTCCTAGTGATTAAACTTGGCTTAAACTGAAACGTAAGAGATGTAAGTTAGGTTAAGAACTGAGAATAATAAGTAAGTCTTAGAAAAGATTACTGAGGAATGATATAACATATATGTGGAAGCACTTAACATTAGGTTTTTTAAAAAGACATAGCTATACCTATATTACTGGATTAACTGCTGCATAAGGGAGGGAGAAAAAATTTGGAACACAAGTTTTGCAAGAGTCAATATTGAAAACTATGTATATGTATTTTGAAAATAAAAAGCTAAAAATATACAAATAAAAATATATAAAAACACACGGCTAATTAAATATTGAGAGCAGCTAAATTATTATTGAAAACCATCAGCAAACTGTAATGTTTCTATTAATCATTAAACATCTTTTCCCTCACTAATTGCTTCTCTTCTCCTTTGCCCCAGTTCCTCAGGGCATCTCAAGTCTTTTTTTTTTTAATTTAAAAAACATTTTTGTTTTTATATCATAGTAATTTCTAGATATATTACATGGTGCCCATTCTCCCCTCCTTATTCATAGATGGCACCAAATCCTCCCTTTTAATAATGAAAATTATTTAAGCATTCATATACTATGATTTTTTTTCAGCCTTTCCCCAATTGGTGGACACTTACTTTTTTTCTCCTTATTAACAATTACTTTCTTTATGAAATATCTATGCCTTGAAAGCAAAGATTATTTTATTTTTGTCTTTATAGTCTTAGTACCTAGCACTAAGACCAACACATAGAAGGCATTTAATAAATGCTTGTTCACTGAATGGATTTTATATTTGACCTCCTTGGAGTGCACACCCAATGGTGGATTAATGGGTCAAGAGATATGAACAATTTAACCACTTTTCTTGCCTATTTTTAATTGTTTTCTAGGACAGTTGAACCAAGGCAGTTACTACAACACAATCAATCAGTATTACCTCTCTTACCACAATCCCTCTAATATTGTTTCTGAATTTGGTCATGTTAGTAAATTTTCATTTAAAACAAATGATTTGGAGTATGTTTTCAAGACACTGCATTTCTTTTCTTTTCTTTTTTTTTTTTTAATTGTTCTTATTCTTTGATTACTTATCTATGGAAGAATGAATATTTTTTGTCAATTTGCTGTATTTTCTTAGATCAAACAGTGCTATTCGAAGCAAATATTGTCTATTCCTCCTTCTGTCCCAATAATTTCCTTGTTGTCATTCTGTGTCATTTATACAAAAACGTTTATATCTTAAGTAGTCAAAATTATACATTTTGTTTTTTATGATTACCTCTATCATTTGTTTGGTTACAGTCTCTTTTAATTATAGCTGTACAAGTTATTACCTTCTGTTTTCTTCTAATTTGTTAAAGGATTTTCATAAACAGGACTATAATCTCTAAGTCTATCATTTTATAAAACTGGGAATCCCAAAATTGAAGGATGCTTAAATAAATTGTGGCACATTAATATTATGGAATATTATATTCCATTAATACTGACAAGTATAAGGAATACAAAGAAATCTGGCTTTATGGAATAATGCAAAGTGGAAAAAAAACAAAAGCAAAACCAGAAGAACTGAATACACACAAACCAAAATCATGAAAGAAAAAAATAAATGCCAATGAACAAAGAATTGTGATGTGGATGGATTTAGAGAAGTGATGATGGCAACAAAAAAAATCCTTTAATTTATGAGCTTAAATTGAAGTGCAAGAAGTTATTAAACAAGTTAATTTGGTTGTACTGATGTTCAAAAATAAGTTTCTAATAATTTTTTTTTTTGAAATTGAAAAATATATAATCACCCACAAAAATTCTGGACATGATTACCTTCTGTAGCAACTTTTGAGCCTTTTCACCTGGTAATAGACGCAAACCAGCTGTTGCTTTAAGAACCAAAGGTGTGACTTTCCACAGATCAAAGGGAATTTCTTCTTTAGCAACATTCAGTAGTTCTTCTATTCCCTGAGTACTCTGAGATTTTAAAAGCAAAATATGATGCTGACATTTTCAAGTAGAAAAAATCCAATTTCTTTAAGACTCAACTCTCAAATGTCATTTTCTGTATAAAACCTTTCCAAGTCCCATCTCTGCTCCCCTTTTTTCTTCCCCCAAGTTGCCAGTGTTGACTCCCACAATATTCCCTTATATTACAGGTTTGTATAAACTAATACAAATATGTATTATTTCCACCTTTAAAATGTAAGCTTCCTGAAGGAGATGTTTTGTTTTTAGATCTTCAGTGCCCAACACAGAGCTCAGTGCATAATAGGAGCTTAATTAATGCTACTTGACAGAAGTAGAATAGAATTCAACTCACTTATGCTGGGAATCATTAAAGGAAAAAGGTAACTAAACATTCACATAGATATTACTAATTTACAAATCTATGGATCAAAGAAGACTTTTCAATGTTTTACCAGTGCTTATACCACATAGCTCAGTAAGTCCCACATTACCACCATTTCCCTAAACTGTTTCCCAATAAAACTCTCTACTAATGAATCAGCAATGATATATCAATACAACTCAGACACGTAATTGTTATATGTACTAGTGATATCTTATTTATGGCTCAAGCCTGAGTACCCTTGGCCAAATCACTCTGGATCTGCTTTTCACCTGTAAAATGAGAAAGGAAGGCAGTAGACTAAAAGACCTCTAACTCCCTGCCAGTTCCAAGTCTACACATGCAAGCTCCAAATAAGGGCATGCTACTACATTTCGGACCACAATGAAAGTACTTTAGAAGCAATTTATTATTTCATAGTTTGAGATGACTTAGTAAAGATTTTGTCAAATAACAGCATTGGAGTTATGAAACATGGATCCTAATTTTATCTTTGCTACTAATTTACTATGAAACTTAGACAAATCACTTAATATCTTTGGGGGACAGTTTCCTCATGTACATAAAATGAGAGTTGATTGATGTGTTTCAGCTCTTTTAGCTCTGAATTTTTTTACTCAGTAGCTTTAAAAGAATTCATGGTAAATTTTACAATAACAATAGCTTACATTTACATGGCACTTACTATGTGCCAGGCACTGTGCTTTATAATTATTATCTCATAATCCTCACAACAACCCTGTGGAACAGGTGCTATTATCCTCTTTTTCGAGAAGAGGAAACTGAGGCAAAAAGGTTAAATAACTTCTCCAAGACCAAAAAGCAGGTATGTGTTTGAGTCTGGATTTGAATCCATGTCTTCCTGACTCCTGCCTAAAACTTTTCCACTGTACCACCTAATTTGATAATATCATTACTTCAGTTCATAACAACCCCAATGGAATATTCATTTCAATGTAGGTCAGAAACAGGCTCAAGTAGAATATAGATTTCTGTAATTTTGTTCTCATTCTTCAAATATAAAGTCATATTTGGGTGGAGAGAAATTTACTACATACTTCTTATAAAATACTGCTAATTTATAAAGTGCAAGGCTGTTATTTCTAAAATGGAGTCTCATTCTTTAAAACAGTTATTATTAGGTGAACTTTAATTACATTATTAAATTTTCTTCTCTTCTGCTCTCTCAAAAAAAGAAGTTATTGCATTTCTACAACTAGAAAGATGGTTGGTTTGGAAATTAGTGTAAAGAAAATTCTCATTTAAATAGTAAAAGAAAATGAAAGTAAAGTTACCTTATCAACATCATCAGCATAAGCAGAAAGTCCTGGTTTTAGGATTTTGAATGTTTCATGGGTCAAAGTGGGAGTTTCTAGGAGAAAAAAAGAAGTTAAAATTAGATTTTTTTTGGGGGGAAGACTGGTACCACTATGAAATTTTGTTGGGCTTTGTTAGTATTGATGACACAATTTTTAATAGTAAATGTCAAAAACAAAAACAAAAACAAAAACAAAAAACAGAGAACCAATCCCAAACTATTTTGTAATTTACAAAATTTTATAATGGAAGAAATATTATTTGTCTTATTGTCTTTACATTTGCAATCATGCTCAATCAAATAGACCTGAAATGTAATATGATGATTATTCCTTCTATGAAATCTCTTTAGTACTTTTACTTTCAACCTTAAAAGCTACCATTTGATGATCCATCTAATGGAGAGGAACCATGTTATGGATAATCTAAAACTGAACAGAGTAACCAAAAAATCATCTTTCACTGGTAGATGCATTTTAGGATTTCAATGCATTATATTTAACTTTCTTATTGCTTTTCTATTTTGAAGATTAGCTTGTATTTCCTATGCAGGAACAGATGAAAATGGCTAAAAATAGGTATTAAAATGATCACAACTTGAGTACAAATACTTGGGGTAGATCCATGAAACCAGAAAAAAAATTTTTTTTGGGGGGGGAACATTTTCTCAAAGATCCTACTGCCTTCTCTCTTCTCCCACCTCTCACACACCTTTGGCCTTAATTTTCCTGCTCCCCTCTAACCCTGGTTTTTACAGGATTTTATTGTAAACGTGATAATTTTATGTGGAAACCAAGTATTTTTGTAACATACTTATGTGACTATTGATCTGCAGAGTGCTTAAATTTTTTTACTGATGCCATTTTAAATTGTGAATCATTCAGTTCAGGGAAAAAAATCATCCCTTCTTTGTAATAAAAAACAAACAAACAACAACAACCACCAAAACAAACAAACAAACAAAAAAACCACACAATTAAGCAAAAACATCTGAAAAGGAAATATGTTTAAAAATACATATAACAGGGCAGCTAGGTGGTGCAGCAGATAGAGTATCAGCCCTGAAGTCAGGATAACCTGAGTTCAAATCTGACCTCAGACACTTAACAGTCCCTAGTTGTGTGACCCTTGGCAAGTCACTTAATTCCAATTGTCTCAGCAAAAACAAACAAGCAAACAAACAAAAACGAAAATATATATAATGTTTTCCTCTTAGAGATGTTCTATTATTTTTAATTTACTCAATGCTTGGCTTACTTTTAGTTATCTTTTCATTTGCATCATTGTCACTATGTATACTGTGTTTTGGTTCTGGAGTAGTCTATTCTGTGAAATCTTTTACGTCAGCAGCATGCCCACAGAGAGGTTATGTTCTCAGAGACCATAGTGGAGTGGATAAGACAGCCAGCCTCCAAGATCTGGGTTAAAGTCCCATTCCTGTCCTATAAGATCATGAGGCCTTGGATAAATCACTTATAAGCTCCAGTGCCATAGGTTTATTTCTCTAAGACTAGAAGTTGCTGATATGTAGAGGGAGAGAGAAGTTCCTCACTAGCAGTTCTTTGATGGAAAAATCATAGCTCCACATGAAACAAACACGTCAGTATCCAATAGAGAATAGTGATATGAATGATGAAATATGAAAAAATACAAAAATAAAATACAAAGAAATGAAAATAAGGCCTGAATTTTCATCTTCGTGGCCATACCTTTTGCATTCTGGGTGAACTGAAAGATGTGTATTCGGGTTCCAGTGCTTCCAGCATCAAACATAATTCCATAGAACACTGCACGATTAGCCGTCACCAATTTCTCATGGTACTGTTGGTTTCTTGGCCCTATAGCAGTCTCTGTTATGCTGAAGATTCTTTGGGTAGCAAAGGCCCATCGCCATTTTACATATGCAACATATATGAACAGACAGACAAACAGTCCCAATGGATAAGCAATTCTTGATATCTTCATGTTTCCATGATTATTTCTCAATGTTTTTCTCATTTCTTTGGCTAACAGAAATCTGTGTTACAACTGCAGGAAAGGAAAAGCAAGAGACATATTTTAATAGAGTACAAGGCATTTTATTAAAATACAAGTACAAATTAAAATACAATTAAATAACAGTACAAGCTTCACTGTAGCCAAGGAATCAAATCTCAGGCAGAAACTGTTTCAAAAATTTTTTTCCCATGAACCTGAAACAAAACTTGAAACATTTTTAAGTTACTGTGAAGCTAATTGATCCTTGAAATGGTTTATGCTTTAAAAACTTCACTGCTGAATCTTAGTAATAAGCAAAAATCTTACTAAAAACTGATTTATAATGTTGATCACTGACATTTTTTTTAATGTGTAATTTTTAATTACTTTAGTGACAACACTAATGTTTCTGTTGGTCTTTGTTAATATATTACTTTTTACAAAGTTATTTTTACTGTATACAAATTATTTAAAACACTCTCTTCCATTGTGTTTACCTACTATATATAGTCTGCTTATTTGTGAGTTGCCATCTTGGGGGTTTTCAGTTGTTTGTTGTGTTGTGTAATTCTAATTAGCTGGAATAAAAATATTTTAAATTACTCTCATTTTGAATTATATCCTTGGAGCATATCCCCCAAAATACAAGAATATGAATGATTTTATAGCCTTTATTGACACCATTAGATTGTTTACCCAAGGATTAAACCAAACTATAGTGTCAATAGCAATTTGTTTATCTATTTCCCTACATCCTTTCCAACACTAAGTTTCACATTTACTTTTTTTTTTTTTTTTGCTAGCTGACTGTCCCTACAATGGTACTTTTAAAGCTGTTCTGTTTTGTACTTTTTTTTAGTGTTGTTTTTGTACTGAATTCCTTTAGTTTGAAAATGTACTGTCTGTATTTTCTCTGAAGAACTTGAATAAAATCTTGATAATTACCTTATATATTTGTGTCAGTTCTTTATATGTTATAGGATGCTAAGTTTTTGTTTACTGCACACCCCTCTCCCCCCCAAGCCATTCATTATATATCATAAGGGTCCATAAATATTTAATATATTTTTTCCTTTTCCATTTCTTTTTATTTCTTTTTTTGATCTTTGTTACCTCTTACATCAAAAAAGCTTATCATCACAAGAAACAAAGAATGCTGTTCTGATTTCCATATGGCTCTCTGGCTGTTTACATCTGGTATTTATTAAATGCCTATTATATGCCAGATACTACTCAAAGTACTGGAGATACAAAGAATGAGGAAAAAAAAAAATCTCTGCTCTTAAGGAAACTGTAAACTAAATTAGGATGGAGACAACTTGCAAAGAACAATGAATAAATGACATATATACAAAACAAATTGGAGATAATTTAATCTCATTAATTAAATGAGATTATTAATTATTACTAATTAATAAAAGGACACACCAGCATAAGAGGGACCAGGAAAGATTTCTTGTAGAAGGTGAGCCTTTATCTGGGACTTGAAGGAAGCAAGGAGTTAGAGATGAAGAGGGAGAGAATTTTAGGTTTGGGGATAGTCACTGAAAATGCAGAGTAAGGCCATGGAATATCTTTTTGAAAAAATAGCAATGAGGTAGTCAGTATATTTTTTTACAATGACATCTTCCTTCCTCACAACCAATTAGCAAGACTGGAAAGGTAGGAAGGGGCCAAGTTATGAAGGGCTTTGGGCACCAAACAGAATGTTTTGTATTGGATAGAAAACCTCTGGAGTTTACTGAATAGAGGAATTTCATGGTTGGATGTGCATTTTTGGAAAATCATTTTGACAGTGGAAGACAGGGGAACAGAAAAGCTTGACAAAGGGAGATAAACTAACAGACTACTGCTATAGATTGACACGAGATAATGGGGGTCTAGTGGTTACAATCAGAGGAGAGAAGGGGGTGTCTATGTTGCAAAGGTAAAATTGATAGAACTTGGAATCAGATTAAATGTGAGCAGGACAGAATGAGGAGAGATGAGTACATCACCTAGTTCAGGAGCCTGGGTTACTAGGTGACTGGTGCCCTCACCAGTAATAGGAAAATTAAGAAGCAGGTCACAGAATCACATCATTTCAGAGTTAAAATATGTCTTAAGTCCAGCCTATATCCAACAGAGACTAGCTAGCTACTATGTCATCTTTGTAAAGTATTCATATAATCTCCAGCAGATCTCCAGTGAGGGAGAACCCATTTATCTCCCCAGGGAAGCCCACCCCACTTTTAGCTAGCTTTTATTATTGGGTAATTTTTTCTTATATCAAGCCTAAACATCCTTTTTTGCTAATTCTACCAAATGCTACAAAAAAGAGAAGCTCTTTCCTCTCCAGACAGAACAAGTCTAATTTCATTTCTACACAATATCCTATCAAATACTTGAAGACTACAATTTTAAGACCCATTCTCATCACCTATCCCAGTATTCCAATTTCCAGGCTAAATTTAGTCACTGCATCAAGCTTTCTTTCATGTGGTGTAAGGTTCTATCTATACTGTTTTGGTTGCCCTTCCTCCTCTAGAGACTCAACCAAACTGAACACAATCCTTCAGATGTAGTCAGACAGGAGGGCAATCACCTTTTTGTTCCTGGAATTGATTCCTCTCTTAAAGTACCTCCAGGTTACATTTTTTGGGGATTTCTTTATCACATTGTTGGTTGCTAAGGAACCTACACTCTAGAAAACCCTCAGACCTCTTTCACATAAACAGAAATTTAGTATGTGTCCCCTGAGCTACACCATCATCAGCAGTGATGGGGTCCTCTGAACTTAGGGTACTTTTGTTCTAATAATCAGTCTGATTCTAAAGTCTTCAAGCCTTATGATAGTCCTATAAACATTGCTGACTGTTAAATAGATAATCTGCTGGTCTGAATAGACCACTCCTCAGTTCTAGGCTAGACCATAAAATTAAATGACATAAATTTGTCTCCTGGTTCCTTGCTAAATCCTTCTGGAATTTAGCCCACTTCAATAGGCCTTACAATTACAATAAACTTTGCCCCTTGACTTCAAGCTTGCAAATTCTTTTTAGACACTTGTGGCTCCCAACCTTTTGGGGTCCCTTTTGAATCTCAACATCAATGCTGATTTCTTGAGACCAAATATAAGACTTCATAATTTGCTTTGCCAAATGTCATTCTATTACATTCAATCCAAAGGTCTGTCTTAATTGAGATCTTTTTGAAAGCTGACTGCCACATGATCTGTTATATGCTTGCTAGCTTTGGGTCATTTGCAAATTTTATGAGGATGCTTTCTATATCTTTATCCAAATCACTGATAAGACAAATGTTAAACATCACAGAGTCCAGCACAGATCCCTGAGGTACTCCACTGGGGAACTCTAGGCCAAGATGACCTACAATCATTCAAAACTACTCTGAGATAAGCCATAAAATCAGTTCCAAATATAATCTAATTTTATAATCATATAACCCCATTTCCTTATATTTTCCATAAGATTACCATGAAATGCTTGATTAAATGATTTGCTAAACTATCTATGGTAACCTCCCCCAAGTTAATTTGGTAAATTTGTCAGAAAAAAGACAACAGATTAGTCTGGGCAATCCGAATGTCTTCCCGCTCCACAATCATCACTTTTTAAATCATCACAACGTGTTAAAAATGTGTACTTAAAATTCTGCCTGTAACTTAAGTCAAGAAGGACTACATAGACTGTAGGTTCCATTCTTTCCTTTATTTCTTTTTAAAACCAGGGCATTTATCTTTCTCTAGTTCTACAGACCCTCTTCTGTTCTACATGATCTTTACAATATTACCAGAGGCTCACCTTATGCCATAATTGTGTCTACCAATTTTAAGAATCAGAAAATACAGTTCATTTGGGCCAGATAAACCAAATTTATCAGGAACAACTATATACTTTCTTATTATTTCCCTACTTAATCTAGGGTGCCAGCTCCCTAGTAGCTGTTTTTATTTTGTTCTTTCCAATAAAAGATCACTCTTCTTAGCAGAAATAGCAGAAACACAATAAGAATTAGGCAAGTTGCCTTTTCTCCTCTGTATATTTGAAAACAATGTTGCAGAGATTAGTTTATCTAATAAGCCTTCAATTTTGAGGTTTTAGAGCAAAATATATATATATATATATATACATATATATATATATATATAAAATAAAATATAAAACTCTTCAAGAGTACAGAGTATTTTTCATTTTTTTCTTTTTGTTTCCAGTGCCTAAATACTGGTCCTTACTAGTACATAATGACTTGAGGGCAAAGATGGTATCTTATAGCTCTTTGTATGCTTAGTACTTCTTGTGGACACCTTGGAAGCAAGTGCCGAGTGGAACACCTCTGGTACTTTGACACTATGCTGTATAACAATTTTAGGAATAACTTGAATAAGAGCAAAGAAGGCGTGCACATTAAATATGTAGAAGACACAATTAATAAAAGAAGCAGAATGCAAAGATAAAATTTGATGCAATGAATGTAAAGTTTTATGCCTGGGCACATAAAATCAGCTTCACAAATACAAGATGAGGAAAGACAGAGCAGTTTATATGAAAAGTTTGAGGCAGGGTGAGAAAGAGGGGGAAGTGAGGGAAGTTGTTATTAATGGATACCATGCTCAATATTAATCAAAGTACCATAGAAGTTAAGAAGGTAACTAACTTTTGGCTGCATTAGAAAAGAGAGTACTAGGAACAGTGACAGTTTTGTTGTGCTCTGCCCTGGGCAGATCATATCTGGAATATTATGTTCAGTTCTGGGCACTAGATTTTTGGAAATATATCGATAAGCTGCAAAATGTGCAGAGGAGGACAATTAGGATAATAAAGAACCTTTTGTTTATGCCAAGAAAAAGTTATTATTACTTAAAGGACTGAGGATGTAAAGCCTAAAGCTGCCAGCATATGAAACCTATCTTCATTTTGTCTTTTCCTTTCACTCCTAAAAGACAAAGAACAAAAGGGCAAATTTAGGCTTTATGAAAGTAAAGTTTCCCAACAATTAAAACTGCCCAAGTGGCAGCTAGGTGGCGCAGTGGATAGAGCACCAGCCCTGAAATCAGGAGGATCTGAGATCAAATCTGGCCTCAGACACTTAATACTTCCTACCTGTGTGACCGTAGGAAAGTCACTTAACCCCAATTGCCACAGCAAAAAACCAAAATAAAACAAAACAAAAAACACTACCCCAAGTGTTCTTACTACCCCAAGTAAGAAAAATGTCACAGAAGGTAGAAGCTCTTTAACTTTAGTCCTTCAGACAAAGACTAGATGACCCATTGTTAGGGAAGCAAACTACTTTCTAGTACAAGTACAATTTGGACTACAAGGCACCAGAGATTTCTTGAAATTAACTCTTCAGTAAATTCTATTCAAGAACATCTAACACTAATGATGAATAAACAAAACAGTCCCTTCTTTGCTAAACTGAAACAATGTGCCACTAATACATAACATATTAATTCTATAAAATGATTCTACAAAATAGTTTACATAATAAAATTAATTTAGTATTCTCTGTTATTTGCTTAATCAAAAGTCATTACTAACTCTAAACAAATGACTATTTTAATCAATAAATATATGAGTATCTATATGCAAGATACTTTGGCAATATGTGACAAAATTCTTGGCCCTCTGGTAGCTTATAATCTACATGGGGCTATAAGATGTGTTAAATATAATTACCATACTAGGCAATCTACATTAAAGACTATCTAATAACTGTGACCAGAAAATGGTACAAGATTTGGAAAAGGGAGTAATTACTTTCAATTGAAAGGAGGTTTTCATTCCAGAAGCAATAGTGAGCAGAGAAGATAGATGAGGAGACAGAATGGAAGTTTGGTGAGAATGAGTAGGCAGATAGAAAGGAGCATAAGAGAATTCCAGATAAAAAAGTTCAGAGAGGCAAGAAGTCTCCAAGCACATTCAAGAGTAGGGAAGGAAACTATTGTGGCAGAAATTTTAGGTTCCTGTAGAGAAATTGAATAGGCAGGCAAGATAAGTCAGTACCTTGACTTATTCAAGGTAAAGTACTTTGAACCAACCTTGTGGGAAAAAGATATTTCTGATAATTTTTGAATGGAAGAATAGAGTGATAAAGAGTGTTTTTAATTTTTGAATGGAAGAATAGAGTGATAAAGAGTGTTTTTAAAAAGCTTATTCTAATAATGAAAGATGTTCAAAAAGATGGCTCAGGAGTAAGGAATGAGAATGGCCTGAAATTTGTGGACCACACAGAATCTTCACAACCACGCATCATGAATAAATGACAGATAAAAACACAGATGAAATGCTCATCAAAATTATTAGAAACTAGGAGGCAAGCTGGATGACAGAATTCAAAAACATCTTGATAAACTAGATAGAAAATTGGACTGATCTTAAGAGGATGAAACAGATATAAATATAAAGTTTATGCTTGGATAAAAAAAATATTGATCTTACAAATAACAAGCTGAAAAGGCATGGTTAGATAGCAATTCGTCTGAATTTTTTTTATTTTTTTGCTTTTTGGGATAGAATGTATATTCATATGCCTTGGTACTGAAAAAAGCACCTGGGAATAAGGTGGTGACTGTCCGCTCTAGTCAGACCCCATCTTGGCTACTGTTAAGGATGCCAGTTTAAGAAGGAAAGAAGGACATGGACATGCTAGAAGGTATTCGGTGAAGGACAACTACTCTAGTGAAAGTCCATGTCATAATGAAGAAGTAGGAGGTACATAAAGTACCAGGTAGGTATCAAGTGGTGAGAGAATGGTTCAAAATGTGAAGAATTTACATTAGGTATTTATCATAGTCATAAAAGATGCTCTGTAAGGCTCATCAGCTAAATCAAAATAATTCTACGGCATGCTTTGGGTGAAATGGCTTTTTAAAGGTTCAGAGGGAAGAAGGTCAGGAAGTAAGGGTGAGATCCAAGGGAATTTAGGACACATTCTAGTTGAGAACAAACTTGCATGAGCATCTATGTGAGAAGGTACAGGATCAAACAGAAGTAAGTAGAGAATACTTTTTAGATATAACAAAACAGTCTAAGGAAATGGGAACATTCTGACAATGGAGGCAGTTCCTGCTCCACATCAATATGAGGAATGGACGAAGGAGATTAGAAGGTTCAACTTGCAGAAGAAAAGACGTGGTAGTGATGGGGGATTGAGATCCCTTTAAGATTCCTTTCTAATTGCCCAACCCATGGCTGACCTTGATTCACAAATCCTGGTCAAAAGCACCCTTTGAATATCGGGGCCCAGCCCCACTATCAACTCAGCTTCCCCCTAGCCCTCACCTGATCTGAGGTGATCCCTCTTTGGAGGAGCCCTCCCAGACAACACATGGTATCCTTCCAGCCATGTAAAGGTTCCTGCCTGCCCAGCAGCCACCTCTGGCCCTGGCGTCTTTCTAACTGAGCTTTACTTCCAAATTCCTACAATAAACCTTTTATTTATCAATCTAGGTTTTCAGGCCTGTAAATTCATTTTACAGGGGACACTGCGCCTCATGGGATTATCTATGTGCCGAGAAATGGGGTTCCCCCTTTCCTTTCCCTCATCAGTTGGTGGCCCGCCCGGGAACCCCGAAAAATAACCTTAACCTTTTCAGGTCTCTCAGAACCAATTTTTGTCTTTAGCAGCTCGAGCAGCTTCCGGGAAGAATATCTGTGTTCCTACCCTCATCTCACTCTATCTCTAAAACATAGGGCACCCAGACCAGGTTTGGGGTGCGAGCCAAAAGTCTCCCGTGGAGACTGCATTTCAGGCAAAAAGTTCTCTTTTCGTCTCACTCTGTCTCTAGAAGCTGCTTCTAGAGCCAAGGTATTTCTAATTCCTTTATTTCACCAGAAAAGCCTGCCCTCAGGCCACAACTCCGAGACACACAGGAAAGGGTCTCTTCTTCACCTCTCCCCCACCACGTGGCCATCCCTCTTGGGTCCCAGGCCAGCAGTCTCCTTGATCTCTTCTGGGGGAGCTATCTGTGTTTGAGCCTCTCTCGCACTGTACCGTAGTGGTCAGGCTGTAGTCAATGGATGGGGGTGAATTTGGAGATGTGTCTCTACCCAACTGCGTGAGCCTTCACCTTCGCCACCTGAGAAGCACTGGGTAAGATAACATCTCTCTCTTCCCCCATCCTCTCTCTTTTCCAACCTCTCCTATGAGGTTTAACCTGCCATTTAAATGCTCCCATCCTATCCCCTTCCTGGGGTACAGTGGGAAGATTTGGGGACTTTTTTCAAGATCTCTGAACGCCCCTCCCAAAACTTTTACCTGGCTCTTAAAGGAGCCAAGGCTTCCAGCCCTCTCAGATCACTAGTTTGTCCCATTTTAAAACGGGGACTCATCATCCTGTATTAGAGCATGCTCTCTAGGCTGGATGTAGGATTTTAAAACTGCCCATTTTCTTTCTAAGCCTCAAGGCATACTGCTCTCTAAAGCCTAGACAGAGAATTTAAAGTAGCTGTCCAAGCCTTTTTCTCTGTCTCAGGTCTCTCCTATTCTTCTGGAATGGCATCCTATGCCCCCTATGTCTATAATTAAGGGCTTTTTTTCTGAAATGCAGCTTTGACCATGCTGTTTTAACTGTGAAATCCTATTCAGTCTTTGGGATTATTCTTTAAAAACAACCAAAAATCAGATGAGAGAGAGAGAGAGAGAGAGAGAGAGAGAGAGAGAGAGAGAGAGAGAGAGAGAGAGAGAGAGAGAGAGAGAAAGAATGAAGCTCTAAAACTCCATTTTTTGTGTCTCGCTTGGAGCCCAAGCTATGGGAATCTCTTATCAAGATACTGTCTCCACTGACTATGTCATCTCTCTAGAGACCTACTCCAATATTGCTCTGGCCTCTATTTCAGTCTTCCTGATTTACTGTTCATGAGATAACACAAACCCCCCACTCTCTATCAGTGAGGTGGGACAGCTCAATTTCCTGGGACTTGATTGACGCTGTCTGGAGCTCTATGATCAAGCAAAGCATTGCTCATTGAGATGTCATGGCACGGCTCTGTTGAAATAAAACTTTTTGTCGTATCTCTCTCTTAGGGACGCCTAAAGGGAATGAAAGCTATAAAGTTGGGGTCCAGTTACTGCCTCTCAAACTCCACTGAACAGATTAATCTATCTCCACCCACCTTGACAGGCTCCCCTGCTGTTAGGACACACCCAGCAAAGCTAGCCCCTTTGAAGGGAAAAGGTTGGGAAAAGAGCAATATTCAAACAGCCTGAGTTTCTGTGAATGCCATCCATATTTTGGTAGGATTTATTTCTAAAAGTTAAACTGCTAACTTCTTGAATTCTCTTATGTGGAATTAGACATTCTGTATATTATTGTATCTGCATTGGGTATCTTTAAAACAAACTGATTTGTAACTCATTGCGACAAATTCCTTATTGTTATCAACATAAGGTTATGATAAATATTTGTTTAGAATTTATGTTCTTGCATTTTTTCCCTCATGTAACTGATTTTAAGATCAGAGCAATAGTCAATGGAAATTGTTAATGCAATTCACTTATGTCATACCTTGCTGTTTCTAGCCTGATTATATGTAATCATTGTATCCTAAATGCTTGGGAAGCATTTAGCCTGGTCATCTGTCTGCTACCGGACAACTAATAGAGATCTGTAAGACCAAAACTGATTTCTAACACCTGTTGGTTTCCCTTTATCTTATTAATCTGAGACTCTCAGTTCTCTTCTCAGGGCAACTCCTGCCTCCAGACACTCAGAAAGAAGCAGCGATGCCCTTTTGATGCAAATCTCTTCTAGACTTAAGCCTTAGAAGACCCCAGTCTCTGCCCTAAATTTGAGCAGGAGGAACTGCCTTCTCACCACCACAGCAAACACCACAAGGGTTGACCGCCCCCAGCGTCCTGCTCCCTGGTAGGAATTTGAGGTCTGGCCCTGTTTCCCTTTATCACAGGACAGCCCAAACACCTCAGGCTATACTGATACTGTGCACCCTGACTCCTTTCACCCCTCCCCCATAAAGAGTGGGGAAACTAGGAAGGAAAGATTCAGGATCTTTGCTTATAGAATAACTAACTCTCTTCAAGAAAGACAGCAGTTTTTCCAACATTTCCAAGACCTTAAACTGCATTCTTATCTTGATCTGCAGCTCTGACAACTGGGGATATACCCATCCCTAGACCCTGCCTTATAAAAGAGCAGTGGTTCATTAAATCTACTAGATATTAAGGCTTCTTGCCTCTCCTGGCTTCTGGTTAATCCCAATCCCAGGAGAAATTAGTTTTCCAGGAAATTAAGGGTGAAAGAGCTAGGCTACAAATAATCTTTTCTCCCAGCAATTTCTCCTATTTCTCTTTGATAATTAGATGGGCTATCAGACAAGCAGCCCACAGAAGGGACTTGATGCATTTCTTGCTAAAGGCCCTATTCTCCTGAATGTCACCATCTCCACCCTGGATGATACCCCACTTTTAATCTGTCCTCAAGATCTGTTTTCTCTAGGCTTCACACTTTGGATTCTCAGCTGGCCTTTCAGCCTGGAGAACAATGACTGGGAACAACTGACCAGAACACCTCCTTGATGCCCTGCTGCCATCCCCCACACCTCACACCTCACCTCCTGGCATAGAACCCCAAATCTCTACGACCCTTGTCAGCTTGAAGCAGTTAAAGAGGAGATCAATGCCCCTTTTCCCACATGCATTTGGAGGTGATGGTTTGAGGGGGGAACAAGACGAGGGGACCCCGCTACTCTGAAGATCTTTGGAGAAAATCTTCAACCTTGCCTTAAGGACACTGCCCCAAATTTTCTTTTTTTCTTAAATGAATTTAAGTCTCAACTGTTTAAGGGGGGAACTGATGGGGGTTGAGGTCCCTTTAAGATTCTTTTCTAATTGCCCAACCCATGGCTGACCTTGATTCACAAATCCTGGTCAAAAGCACCCTTTGAATATCGGGGCCCAGCCCCACTATCAACTCAGCTTCCCCCCAGCCCTCACCTGATCTGAGCTAACTGAAAAGCCTGCCGAGAACTTAGGGGTACCGCCCATCATCTTTTTTGGGTATAAAAGAGGTGAGCCGGAGCGCCCTCTTTGCAGGAGCCCTCCTAGCCAACACATGGTATCCTTCTAGCCATGTAAGGGTTCCTGACCGCCCAGTGGCCACCTCTGGCTCTGGCGTCTTTCTAACTGAGCTTTACTTCCAAATACCTACAATAAACCTTTTTATTTATCAATCTAGGTTTTCGAGCCTGTAAATTCATTTTATAGGGGACACTGTGCCTCATGGGATTATCTTACTATCTATGACCCCCTTTTCTTTCCCTCATTAGTAGGGGATATGTTGTTGCTTGCCCTTTGTAGCTAAGGTGGACCATGGCATCAAGAAAGCGATGTCATGACATGCATGTGAATTGGATTTAAGTGAGAGTGGGCTGTGCAAAATTACCAATCTCATTTTTTCCTCCAGACATATCTGGGTCCAGATCAGTACAACTGGAGATGGCCTTCCACAAAAAAGGGAGGCTAAGGTCTTTAATAGGTCTTGATTTGAGTGAGGCAAAGCCATTCAGAGAGTAAGTGATTAAGGAAGCAGGCAAAGAATGGCCTCTTTTACCTAGCTTTAAAAAAAAAAAAAAAATCAACCTGGGAGGGGGAACCCCTTAGGGTTTCTGGCCAAAATAGAAAGAACTGCTATTAGCATTAATTTGAGGAAAGGAGGGCTTAAACAAATACCAAGTGGGGGGAGGCTGGGGACAAATTGCTGGTCAATACATGTGACAGAGTGATTTGGATTTAAGGCATGGTCCTAGCCATAAATAACCCCAAGATAACTTTCAGGGATCAAAATTTATATAGCTTTAAGCAGAGCACCAGTAAATAAGGGTCAATTTAAGTGGATTGTGGGAAGAGAAGGGAAAGAAGAAAAGAAAAAGAGAAAGGACAAGACAAGACATAATTAGGTAATATAATGAATAGAGTACAGGACTGAGTCAGGAAATTCTAAATTTGCCTCCAGTCCCTGACACTTACAAGCTATGTGATGTAATTTCTTCCTCAGTTTCTTCCTTTAAGAAGCTGGGATAATAATAGAAACTACTTTCAGAGTTGTGAAAATAAAACAAGATAATATACACATACACGAGAGAGATGTTTCAGTGTTGGACAGGCAACCAAAGTTAGATTTTTTTGCTGTTGTGCACCAGAACGGGAAGCAAAGAGTAGAAGCTGCAAAGGGATAGATTTAGGCTTGATATAAAGAAAGATTCCTAAAAATCAGATCTGAAAGTAGAATGGAGTGCTATGAGAGGTAGTAGGTTCCTCCCTTATGAGATGCTTTTAAGAAGAGGGCAAATGACCACTTGTCAGGGATGGTATAGTGGGATTCCTTTTCAGATATATAGGACTAGATAAGTCAGTGTGATAATATCACTATGCAGTTAAAACAACTCTAACCTGACCTATTTAGAGAAGTTACTGATATCAAAAATGCAAAATGGATAAAGGAAAGGATAGCAACACAAATTATCATGAAAACAAGTTTAACTAATGTAAATTAACTGTTATAATGGGAAGAAGAGCCTGAAAATGACCTTCATTAACAAACACCTGATTTCTGCCAGCAGAAACACATTTGTAAAATCTTAAAGAGGATGCTGGAAAATAATGAGCAATATTGCTTCACAGTAATAATAAAAACAGCTAGAACTCATGTAGCACTTTAAGGTTTATAAAGAGCATGAAAAATATCTCATTTTATCCTTAAAATGGATATTATACATATTTTATAGGTGAGATAACTGAGGCAAACAATGATTGACTTGTTCAGCATCATACATGTAATAAGTATGTGAGGATTTGACTTTGTACTTCCTGACTAAGTTTAGTGCTTTATCAATCTTTATAACTACCTCTAAATAATAAGCATCAGAAGACCACTCATTCACTTGGGAAGCATAAATAGCCGGACTTAACAGAATTTATACATGAAGCAGGCCTTTATCTGGGTTTTATAAACACATATAAAAGTAGCAAACATGTCTTTGACTTGCCATGCCTTTTGTTTGGGAGAATCTGCTTAGTGACTTTAAAAACAAGAGAAGGGCTAATGCTCTTACTCAAATATTCCTTCTATGCAGTGGCTTTGCTTATGGCACCATAAGACTACAAATTATGGGGGCCAGAAAACATATTTCCTAGTTGTAGGTATTACAAGAACCACAAAAAGCAGAAAGGAAGCCCTGAGACACTAGAAATACAGCATAGTGCCTCAGGTCCCAGGACTCATATAATGATTTTCTAACTATGCCTTTGTGCAAGGTCAGACAAGGATAGGCTGGATAGGCATGTCAATAACAAAGTATAAAACGCCCGGCTACTTTTTTAAAAAGTGTCCTTTGTGATAGTAGAGCTTTTGGTTTATTATTTTCATTGTTATCCTATATCAATATTATCTCTATGCATGTGGTTTTAATTGACCCTACAATCTATATATCAGACTTTTAAATAAGTCACTGGAGATAAAAATAGATTAAGCAATTATATCTAGTACCCCTTTCCAGGTGGAAAATGTTGAAAATACTAGAAAAAGTTAAACTTCTTTAAAAAAAAAAAAACACTTGGATGGAGGTTAGATTTTTGTGATGTTGAATAAAGTTATGAAACATCTATACAAGATTTATTTCAGAAGCAGTGACCCTGGTGCCTTGGAGGTTATTATGAGAATAAAAAGGAATCACAGAATTTTGGAATTGGAGGTCCCATTGGCCAATCTAGTCCAACACATACCACCCACAAAAAGAATCAATATTACAATATAACTAACAAGAAGTCTTCAAAGTCTGTTATTAAACCTATTTTGGCAGTCCATTATGCTTTTTTTTTTTTAAAGATAGTTATAATTTTAAGTTTTGGAGGAGTTAAGACTAACCTGAAAATAGAGTTTTATCCACTTATCACAACTGTAAAATTCTTCCTTTAATGTTATATTCATTTGGGTTGAGATTTAGACCATTTTAAAACACAAATATTTCTGGGACAAGTAACATAGTATCCATTATCAGTCATTAACATTATAGTATGAATTAATTTCCCCAAACTTCTACCAAACATTTCATGGATTTTGATGAGAGGTCCAGAATATAGTATTAGATCTAGATTGGGAGGAAAAAAGTTAGCTAGGAGCAGCATAAGGGTATTGGGCACCTAAGGAAAGGTTCAATAAAAGGGATAAATAAATGATGGACTAAAGGAGGAAAAAGGCCACTAAAATTTTTCTTTGTTTATTCCTTTCATAAAAGATGAAATGAGGTTAATCAGAATTGACTAGAGGAAGTGAATTTTTGAACCTAGTCTTAAAGAGCAAAGGACTTTGCAGCCAACTTTCTAGGAATTAAGTTCCTAATAAATTTCCTGAAATTTCAAACGTAATTTGACTTGTGAAGAAACCTCCTACTACCCAACTTCTACAAGTAGAAATAAGAAGCCTACCTGTCAACTAAGTATATAAGGATTTCTGTTAAGGAAAATGGAAAGGTTATGAAGAAAAATCACTACATTGTATGCTAAAAACTTAATGAACATATTTAAAGTATATTAGACATACTCCAAAAACCACTAGTAATTCTTCAATACCCTTAAATGCGTCTTTTCCTCCCACAAATATCTATTCTGGTATTACAGAAGAATAGCACCTACAGTAAAATCTTTTTTAGCTAAAATAAGATCCTTTAGTCCTACCTGCTGATTCAAATTTCTGGCTGGCTCAAATGTGGAAATCTCTTAGGATTTCTCCACCTACAGTACTGTTTACTTCCTCCTGTCTTCCAAGAAAGCATAATGTGGAGGGGAAAAACAATCATAAATCCTTCTCAAATTATTCATTTTGGGGAATGAAGAAAGGGAAATATTTCTTGTCTTGCTATTATTTAAACTGAAAACTTAAGGAATAAGGTCATAGTTTTTTGTTTGTTTTACATATTTAGCTATACTGAGAGCATATAATAGTATCTATTATTAATAAGGAATCCTCTTTCTGGAGAAATTCAATTAACGAAATATTTATTAAATGCTTTATGCAGGGATATGGGAATAAAATGGTATTAAAAAAAAAAAAAAAAACCAAAAACAAAAAACAGCATTTTTTTTTTCTTTAAAAAGTTTACAATGGAATGGGGAAGAGCCGGGCGAAAAGGAAGGGATGAGACAAAGAAATCTTTCAGCTTTGGGAGGGAGTGGTCGGGTACTTGGTAAAGGCCGTATGAAGGTGGCATTTGTGGTAGGTTTTGAAGAGACTCTAATAGTGACAGGGAGTGTGTGTCCCAGCCCCGGGGGACGGATTCCAGGAATGCACAGAGAAGGTAAAGAGCAGGTTATAATCTTGAGTCTAATCTAGCTGGAACACGGGGTGCAAAATACGGCTCAAAGCAAAAAGGTAGGCTCCGGCCAGAATGTGGAGGGCCTCGAAATAGTATTTTATATGCAACGGAGAGAGAAGGAAAATAAGCTGCAAAATGCACTTAGAAGTTTCCTTTGCCTCATTGGAATCTGCAGGAGTGAATTCATTTCAGCTAGGAGTGCCAAGCCCGGGTACTGACAGAAGGGGCGACACTCCGTACACAACTTACCAGCCTCGGGCCGTCACCGAGGAGGAACCTCTTCCATCCAGCCTCACCGAGGCAGGGCCCCGAGATGTAACCCAAGGGCGGGGGAAATGCTGGCGCCACCACTCACCCGTGACTGCGACCTTCCGGAGGGCAGGGGCCGTTTTTAATTCCATTTTGGACTCCCCTGGGCCCAGCCTACAACTCTGCGCGTGCCGGATTCGGATAAGCGCGTGCTGGGATGTGAAACATTAATTTCACGCCAGTTCCCATGGAACCCAATAAACACTTTTAAAGGCCCCTACCCTAAGCCACAGGTTCTCAGGAGGCACTGACAGAATAAGTCTTTGTAAAAGGCCTTGGGTTTTGGGGTGGGGGGAGGGAACACGGCGCGCTCGGGAGCCTGGGCACTAACTAATGGCACAAGGGGGCGGGCCGCGGAACCCCGAGCTCGAAGCCGGCCTCGGACGCTCACCCCCCGCGTTCTCCGCGTTCTCCGCTTCCTCCTCTTTAAAACGGAGTGAAGAAGGACATCTTTCTCCCGGCACTGTGAGGACCAAGTGAGAGTATTAAAGCGCTTTGCACACATTAAAACACTGGATACGTGTGAGCCGGCGCTCCCACTGCCATGCTCCGGAGGGGCTGGGCAGGACATGGAAGGCTCCCGTCGGGTCCCCCCTGCAGAAAGCTCCAAACCCGAGGGCCCGCCGCCTGCGGTCGGTGCCCCCTGGAGGGGCGCCACAAAGGTCTCCCAGGACTACCCAGGGCCACGCGGCACGGGCTACAGCGAGCCGCGGGAAGCCGAGCTGCCCTCGCCCAGCCCTCCTCCCCTCGCTCACTCACCCTCCGCCCGCCGCCGCGCTCTCGGGATACCCCATCCAACGGCGGGGCAGCTCGCTCCTCCCCCAACTCGTGCTGCAACGAGGCCCCGGCCACAGCGCACAGCTGCGAGCGGCAGCTCACCGGCCCCGGTACCGCTCCGGCTCCGGGCCCCGCCCCCATCGGGCTCGGCGTCACGCGCCGCGGGAGGCGGAGCGTGCCCCAAAGCCACGGCCGAAGTGCGCAAGCGCCTAGCTCCGGTCCGGGCCCGCGTGCCAAGTCCGCTTCGTTTTGTCTTCTCCGTCCTGGCCGCTCCCTCTGCTTCTTTTCCGAGCGCCACTGATCTCGGAGCTCTAGCCCCCCACCCCCCTTCTTGTACAAATGGAGAAACTAAGACCAAGAGGGAGTTTATCCTCCGACGCCGAGTCCCGTTCTTCCCACAAACCAGTTCCCTTGCTTTTTCACTCATTTACTCAGAAAATCAGAGCTGGAAGGGACGTCAGAGAGCCAGTCTCCACTTGAACCCTCATCTTCCCGCCCCGCTCGGCGATCTCATCGCCCACAGGGGTTCGAGTCTTCACTCAGCGGCCGATCTGTGCATCCGGCCCGCGCCCGAGTTCTCCTTTTTAAAGCCCTTTCATGACCTGGTCCTCTCATCATTCAGACCTTAAGTTTTCTCTTCTCCCTCTCTCTAGGAGAGGCCCACAGCGCGCTACTTAGCATTCCTTACACAAAACACGCATCCTTCCCAGGTGCCTTTGTCACCGTCTGATGCCGCTTTCCCACAGACGCTCTCCTTCCGAAGATGACTTGACTTTTGAGTCTTGTACGTACGTGGCTGCCCGTGTGTTTGTGGATGCTCTTCCCGAGTCCGGACTCGTTTTGTATCCTCGGCACCTAGCCCAGAGGCTGGACTGGAACAGGTGTTCAGTCAGTGGTTGGAGCTGGCTCGGGCATGAGGTTGGTGCCTTGGATGGAATATCAGGTCTGGAGTCAAGAAGTCTCACCTTCCCGAGCTCGGATCTGGCCCCAGACACTACTGTGTGAGCCTGGGCAAGTCACTTCACCCTGCTTGCCTCAGTTTCCTCATCTGTAAAATGAATTGGAGAAGGAGATGGCCAACCCCTCCAGCATCTGCCAGGAAAACCCCAAATGGAGTCGGGAAGATTCAGGACGGGACTGGAAACAGCAACTCAACCGCAAAAGACTGACTCACTCTCTCCTGAGGTCCCCTCCCTCACCTTCAATAGCCTTTTACCTATCTCTAACTGAATGTCCCTAAGGCATCTCAAAGTCAATAAATTCCAACGGAATTCTTTATCCACTTTCTCTAGTTATTGTTCAGTGGTTTCTGCTATTTGTGACCCCATTTGGAATCTTCTTAGCCAAAAAGTCACTAGCTCCTTCTCTCTCTCCCGCTTTCTCTCTGTTCCCCTCCCCCACCTGTGTGTGTGTGTGTGTGTGTGTGTGTGTGTGTGTGTGTGTGTGTGTGTGTGTGTGTGTGTGATGAAGACCAAGATAGGCCTCTTAGAAAATATGGGATTTGAGCTGTCTTGAAAGGAACCAGGGAACTAGGAGGTAGAGTGAGGAGGGAAAACAGTCCAGGGGTGAGTACAGGTGGTGAAAAAGGAGGTAACAGTTTCCTATGGGAGGAATAGCTAGAAGGCCAGCATAGATGGTAGCGTCTGTGGAAGGGACCAATTGTAGAAAAATTGTAAAAGTGACAATGCGCCGGGTTTTGAAATGAAGTAAACAGAGGATTTTATATTTGATCCTGGAGTTGACTCAACTATCATTTTCCCCAACAAGCATTTTTTGACTTATCCGCTCCCAAACTGATATCTCCATTCTCTGCTTTATGATGCTCATTTTTGGCATTTAATTATAAGATGCTTTGCAACATTCTGATTTGATCATGAGAAACCACAAGGTTTTTAATGATCTCAATCTGCTGCTCAGCACAAAAATCCATCTCTTCAATACACTTTTTCCTTCAGGAAAGTGTATTACAAAAACTCTTGGAATACCAAAAATCTCAGAGGAATCAAAATAATGCAGAGGTTTGTGGAAAGTTGCTTAGTGAACACAAGTGAATTAAGTTTATTTCCAAAGATTACATTTAACAAATAATGAAAATAGGTAAAATTTTTCAGTGATATGCATTTGCTATGTAATAGGTGGTTTAAAAAATAAAACTATTGCTATCTGTCACAGATACTCATAATGTAGGCTATTGTCTTTCTTAAAAGAAATGTTTCATCCATCCTATCAAGCTGAGTCCTATATAATCTGAACATAGAGTTTAGCTTAGCAACTGGACCTGTTATTTACTAGTATGGAAAAAAGCCAGGAGAGGAAATTCCTCTATCAATTCATATTCATGTTGGTGCCATCATATATCTTGTATGTAACAGGTTTTTGTTTTTGTAAATTATCTCAATTAGATTGAAGGAGAGGGCAGCAACTATGTTTTTGTCTTTCTTTGTATATCACCAACTGTTAGCACAGTAATAGTAGACACTTAATAAATGACTGTTGATTGACTGAGAGGATGAGAAAGATCTGGTTACACAAAGCAAGGAGATGGAATTCCAGGCAGGGGAAAAAGCAAATGTTCAGGAGATAGAAGTTAGCATGATTCTTTCAGAGAACAGGAGTGCAGGGTTCCTATTAGAATTAGAAGATAGTTGGATAGGCAATGCCCAGAATGGTAAAATCTAAAGTTTTAAACTTGGTTTAATGGGTAATGAGGGAAACATTGAAAATTTTTAAATGGGGAAATAGCATGAAGTAAGAAGTGAGTTATGATTATTAATCTTGTGATTAATACCAGTTAATTAATAAAATTAATATTAATATGCAAAGTGAAATGTAAAATTAATTAGATACAGAAAGAAACTAGAATCAGAAAAACTAGTTCCAAGGTTATTGCTGTAATCCAGTTAGAAAGTGATAAATCTTCCTTAAAATTGTTCTCTGACACATTCAAGTCATCATGACCAGGACTTACTAAGATGAAAAGGCCCAATAACTGACATCCAAGTTTTAAAAGACTAATTACCAGAAGTTTAACCATTAGGGCATCTTTTATATTTTTTGACCATAGCAACTCATAACATCCTATACTGAGACAGTATAAGACCATGATGGAAAGATCTTTTGAATATACTTGAATTATAGAAGTGATGATGGTATGGACCAGACCTAGAGATTAATTTATTTTACTATATGAAGAGAACATGTTATGGTATAGTAGAAAGGGTTGTGGCTCTGGATTTAGGGAACCTAGGCTTGAAGTTTGCATCTTCCATTTGCAACCTCTGTGACTTAAGGTGATTCCATTGAATTCTGCCTGCCTCATTCCCTACATCTATAAAGTGAGAGGAGTGGGCTTTATGACCTTCATGATTCCTTTCAGCTTTAAATCTATGATTTTACCTTTAAATACTGTAGTAAATACAAATTAAAGGTATTATACCTTTAAATAATGTATATGTTTTAGAGTCAAATAATACTTCACTAAAATGTTCAGCAGATAAAAAAAATCTTATTCTTCTAAGAATCAAAATACACATTTAGTATGTATCATAATATCACCTCACTTCATCTCCCATGACTTAAGAGTAGATCATTCTATGTTTTTCATACAACTCAACCCTATCCTTCTAATGTCTTATTCCAACTTTGTCTATCCCTTCCACTTGAAAAAATTAACAAAATTCCATATTTAATAAACCTCTCTATTTTAGACTTCTTCCTCTAGTGCTCATTCTCAGTTTTGGCAGATACAGAGAGATGCTTTCCTTTTGATATATCCTTAAACTCTTCCTTCTTCCAATGCCCCCTCCCCCATATACCTTACTACCTTCTCTTGTATAGCCTGACACATTAGTTCTAGAGGGGTAATCAGAATACTTTTCAGTCACCCCTAGTATCATTTCCATTCTTTCTCTCTCTCTCTCTCTCTCTCTCTCTCTCTCTCTCTCTCTCTCTCTCTCTCTCTCTCTCTCTCTCTCTCTCTCTCTCTCTTCTCATCAGTAAGATTTTCTCCTTTGAGGTTCACTCTATTCAAATTTATCAACCACTCCATTACTCTTGCGGTTTTTATCTACTATAGGTTTTTCAAAGCAGTTCAATACCTGGCTCATGAGTTTGCTCTTGTATCTTATACTTTTATACTGTTTTATCTCTTGTCTTATACTACTCCAACATCCTCACTTCAGTTCCTTAGCCCATTTAATCCCTATTCCTCAGATATATATATATATATATATATATATATATATATATATATATATATATATATGGATAGTAACATCATTGATTTTTATTATTACCCACAATTTTTCTACTTCCATAATCCAGATTTCTGAAATTTCTTTATCTGATCATAACCTTTTATCATTCCATCTCTCCTTATACCTTATTTCTCCTAAATCCTTTCTTTGTGCTCAGTTTGATCTCTAATCTTTTTATCTTTCTGTATTCTTTCAGGTCATCACTCCTCTGTCTTTCCTCAATTTCAAATCTCAATTTGTTACTTTACCAATTCTCCATAATCTCAACCAAATTTATAGAATAACCTTTTAATCCTCATTGTTTCCACTTTCTCTTCTCTCACTTCCCAATCCCTTTGCAATCTGGTTTTAGAACTCATCACTCAAATGAAATTGTTCTGTATAAGACTGCCTGCCATCTAGGGGAAGGGGTGGAGGGAAGGAAAGGAAAAATTGGAACAGAAGTGAGTGTAAGGGATAATGTTGTAAAAAATTATCCATGCATATGTACTGTCAAAAAAAAGTTATAATTATAAAATTTTAAAAAAAGGCAGAAACAGAGGCAGAAGAGAGATTCTCCTGTTCTGCTCAATCCTAGCTGCTGACCCATCTGGAATCACACTTGGAAGGAGGGTAGAGATAATCAGGGACACCCCCCTCCCAGAGGGGTGGTGGTAGTGATGAGCAAGTTCCAAAGAATGCTAAGGGATCTTAGAAGCATTAGACCTGGGAAAGACTTTTTTCGAAGAGCAAGCTCTTCACAAGATTTTGCAAGGATCAATTTTGAAAAATTATCCATGCATAGTTAAAAATAAAAAGCTTTAATTAAAAATTGAAATTGTTCTCTTCAAAGACATCAGTGATCATTTAATTACCAGATCTGATTATCTTTTCTTGTTTATTTTTCTTGACCTTTCTGTATCAGTTGACATTGTTACTATCCTTTCTTCCTGGATACTTTCTCCTTTATGGGTTTCCATGAGTCCTTTCTCAGTTTTCTTTTTATGGATATGAACTGGATTTTGTAAAAGAAATTGATATCATCCCCAAACTGTGAATGTATAACAATGTTCTATCCTTGACCCCTTTCTTTTCTTTCTCTAGATTCTTTTTTGGTGTCCTCATAAACTCAGACAGGTTTAATGGTATTTATCTCATAAAGATTAATTATAGATCTACACATCCAATTTTCCTGAGTTCAATTTCATAACCTTGACATTGTGCCCAACTATTCACTCTTCTTCAGTCCACATATCTAATCATTAACATTGCTATTTCTATCTCTACAATCTCTCTCTCATTTGACACCTTTTCTCTACTCACAAAATTGCAACCCTAGTTCAAGCTTTTTTTTTTTTTTTTTTTTTTTTAATCTCTCTTGGATTATTGCAATAGCTTCCTGATTGATTCCCCTGACCCAAGTCTTTCTCTATTCCAAACCTTCTTCCATACAAGAAGGTTGTCATCCTTTTACATAAAAAATTCATGATTTTCTAATACTTCTAGAATAAAATATATTTTTGTTATCTGTTGACAAATCTATCTGGCTTTTGATATGCTTCATATTCTGGCCTCAGATTTCCTTTCCAGTCTTATTTCACTTTCTTGCTTTTATTTTCTAACTAGACTGGATTTCTTTTAGTTCATCACACATGACAATCTATCTCCTGTCTCTATGCTATTCCTTCCTCCCTTTCTGTTTCTATATACATGCTGTTGAAAACTACTAGAGAAGTTATATAACTATGTTGACCGGGTCCATTACAAATTTATAATATCTAATCATAAATGGTCCCTCACTCCTAAATGCAATCCTTTTATTCTTTGATTGATAATGTCACATTCTATGAAGCCTTTCTAAACCTTATCTTCTTCCTTCAAATCTACTACATCACTATTTCTTCTCATCTCAACAGAATACCTGACTTCCTAATTTACTGAGACACCGAGACCACCTGCCATCAGCTTTTTTTTCTCTTCTACTCCATACCTCAAAGCCCTTTCTGCATTGTTCCTTGGTCTCTTTTGTTTCAGTCTTTGAGGAAGACCAGGATCAACCACTCTCTTTGTGATCAACCACTCTCTTTGTGACCTTGATTCTAACTCTTTCTGTCATTCTTGGGACATTTACATTCCCTTCCTTTCTTTGCTTTTATTTTTTTAGTTAAATTTTTTAAATGAATAAAAAAATCCTCATTCCTTCTTAGCCACCATAATACCTGTTATAAGCATATATGGTTAAGCAAAACAAATTCCCCCATTGACCTTGTCCAGAAAATACATTTCAATCTGCATTTTGAGTACATTACTTCTCTAACTGGAGGTACTTATTTCATTATGAGTCCTTTGGAGTTCTGGTTAGTCATTGTGATGATCTAAGTTCCCAAATCTTTCCAATTTGTCTTTACAATGTTGCAAAAATTGTTCTGCTTCTTGCTCTGAATCAGTTCAAATCCATCTTTCCAGTTTTTCTGAAACCATCAGAAACCTTCATTTTTTCCCTCAGAGTTAATGTTTTGACTGACTTGTTAAATGACCCAGAACCCTAGTAAGTAAAACAGAGGAGAGTCACTGCTCTTAAAACATTTACAATTTTACTTTTGGTTTTTGCTACAATGATCTCAATTCTCCTTAGATGTCCTCTCCATGCTTGTTTCCTAAAATAGACCTTCAACAAGAAAAAAAATGACTAGTGCTTCATATACTAAAGAAGGGGTACACAGTTAATAAGTTTATTATAACTAGCATTCATAGCACTTTAAGATTTACAAAGTACTTAACATGTTATTTGATTTGATTCTTACAATTGTCCTAGAAGATGGGTACTATTTATTATTTCCATGTTACAGATGAGGAAACTGAGGCACTGAGAAGTTAAATGATTGCCCAAGTTCCTGAAGCAGAATTTGGATCCAACAATATCTGCACTGCATCATCTAGCAGGTGTTTCATGCCAGGGTTCTCAGGCAGTGGTGGGAAAGAATATCATATATGAAAACTACATATATGTATGAACTACTTTTATCTTTATTATCTCTAGAACTTGATGGTATGGATTTGGGAAAAGTGGCCAAATTACTGAAAGACTGAATCTTCAGCAAAGAAATCAGACTTATATGGTGTATCATCATTCATTCAGATCTTGAACTATGGGAGGGAACTTGAGACAGTTTTGGCTAGGGAAATGACTCTCAAAGGCTCTAGTAGATGCTTCCAGTCCAGCTGAGGGAAGATGGGAAAGAAATCTCAAAAAACCCCTTAGAGAAACCTTCTTGCCTGAAACCATGTGGTTTCCAGCCCAACTATAAGGGTAGGGGCAAGAGGAACCTCCTATGAGTAGAGGATGGAACAGGGAAGGTAGGATCTATAGACATCATGGAAAAGCTCCCAAATATATCCATTCTTGTGATTAACACAACTTCTCTGAATCATAGACAGAAAGCAAACAAGCCAGACACAGTATCATCCACCAGGTCCTCTTCAATTAGTTTAAGCAGAAGTACCAGGCCTAGGAGCATCTCTGAGGCCAGTCATTGCAGGGCTTGGTCTACTATTAATTGTGACATTTTTGATTAACTGTTTTCAGTGAGAACCACCTAATTCCTCTTTGTTACCCCCTTCATTTCTTATAGCATGATAGTTTTTCATCACAATTATATATCATATGTTGTTCAGCCACTCCCCAAAAATGCATAGTCCAGTTTCCCATTCTTTGCTTCAACAAAAAGAGCTACATACTTTGTTTTGCTTAGGACTATTCTCTCCTTTCCTTTAAATCTCCTCTCTCCTTTTATCCCCTTTCCCTGCCTTTCCTGTTGAATGAAATGCATTTCTTTACCCAACTCTGTATGTGGCCAGTTCAGATTTTTGAAAATGAGGGTTATGCATTATTTGATGCCTTTTATTTCTACTTTTTTATTTCCTCTTTTCCTACATTTTTCTTCTTTTTTCCCCTATTATGTTTTTCTTTTTCTCCAGTTTAATTTTTTCATGATCATCAAAATATGACATAACCATTCCTTGGCCCTCTGTTAGACTTCCTCTCTGAAACCTTATGGTAAGGTTTGGAAAAAAAACGCCTCTGCCAAAATTAGAATGTAAACAGTTTATTCTTATTTATTCCATTATTATTGTTTATCTCTTATGATATGTTATGATATGTTCCTTTTCACTGTTTCTCTTGACTCCTGTGTTTATATTTCAGGGTCTCTACACAGTTTTGATCTTTTCACAGGAAATCCTTAGAAGTCTTCTTATTTTATTAAAAGTTATTAAAGGTACATTTCCTTCCCCTATAGAATCATTTTTAGTTTACTGGCTAAATAAATTAATTTTGGTTGAAAGTCTTTATCCTTTGCTTTTTGACATTTGATATTCCAAGTTTTTTACTTTATTATAATGTGACTGCTAAGTCTTATGTGATCTTGATTACAGTTCCTTAGTACTTGAATTCTTTTTGGCTGCTTGCAGTATTTTATCATTGAGCTGATAGCCCTGGATTTTGGCTTTAATGTTCCTGGAGGTATTTTATTTCAGGAAATGACTTGTGGATTCTTTCTTTTTCTACTTTGCTCTGTGATTCTAAGAGATCTGAACAGTTTTCCTTTATGTATTCTTGAAATATAAAGTCTATACACTTTTTTGGTCATATAGCTTTTAGATAGTCCAAGGATCCTTACATTATCTCTCCTCAATCTATTATCTAGATCAGTTTTATAAGATACCTCACATTTTTTCAGTTTTTGACTTTGATTTAATATTTTCTGTTGTCTCATGGAATCATTAGCTTCCTTTTGATTTTCTAATTCTAATTTTCAGGGAATTTGTTGGTTGCATAAAGTTTATATCTCTTGTGGTAAACTGTTAGTTCCTTTTCTAGTTCTTTCTTGCCTCATTTTTCTTTTGGAGCTCTCATTTCATTTATATAGGTATTTTTTAAACTCTTAAAAAAACCTTCTAGTTTTTAATCTAAAAGCTAGTTGAACCTAGTTCCCAAGCTGTGTTTTTGAGGTTTTCCTTATAAGTATTTTGGAGTTACTCCCTCCTGGGCTTTTGTCCTGAATGTTGGGGAGGGGTGTGTGAGGTAATTGGGGTTGAGTGACTTCTCCAGGGTCACACAGTTAGTAAGGGTTAAATGTCAGAAGCCATATTTGAACTCAGGTTCTCATGGCTTCAGAGCCAGTACTCTATCCAATATGCCATCTAGCTGCTCTTGTAATAACTTTTTATGATGGAATTCCTTATTATTATTATTATTATTTTTATGTTCATTATTTCTTGCTTCCTTCTTGACTTCAGACTTGATGATAGGACCAAGCTTTGCAAATTTCTTGAAGAGATGTGTCACCTTGTGATCTCTAGGTTCCTGCTACTGCTTTCTTGTGGTTAGTGAGGTCTGTGTTTTTTTCCCAGGCTTTCTGGAACAGTTCAGACTGGAACAGAAGACCTGAAAGCTTTTAGCTTTTTGATTTATTCTCAAAATAGTACAATCAAGGATAAAGTTATGCCTATATAACTTGAATATTCCATACATTCCCAGTGTTTGCTGACCTCTCTATCTCCCTATGCTGACTAGGACTGAAAAACTGTAGGTTTTTTTTCTTAGATATATCCTTATCAATATTTAGTGTAATGCATTTTCTATATCTATTTGGAGGCATGTATCTTAGAGTTGACTGTACTTCTTGCACTATCTTGGCTAAATCTCCTGTGCCCTCTTCTCTCTTCTCTGTTCCCCTTCTCTCTTCCTCTTGTAGAATCCTCCAGTTTTCAGCTCTTACACTAAACTTTTCCTAATCCCTTCCTTTTGAAATTACTTGATATATATTTTTAATTTAATTTATATAATTTCCCAGGGATATCTCCTCAACTTGAATTCATAGACTCCAGGTACTCTGTGATTCAGCAGTTCCTCAAACTGTGTTTATTTTTTAATAGTCTGCCAAGGGATACAATTGTTTCAACATAAAAAGCATTTAACTAAAGTAGTAAGATAAAAAAATGGTTCACAATAGAACACTTCCCATAATCTTAGACTTCATTCTTCTGCAATCATACATGTTATAAGCATGTACAGTGAAGAGATCCTGAATGAGAGGTTCATATATAGGGAATATTTGCATAAGTAGCTCATACCTTGAAGACCACTATATTCCTTGTGCCCTCTCATGATGTCTCCTTCCTTGCTTTGCTTCTCATCTGGTGAAAGTCTTCATTAGGCTGCTTACTGTGTGGAGTTGGTTGGGACTGCTCTTTTAGCTTTTGCTGACACATTTTTTTGGCTAAGCTGGAATCCTTGGCAAAGGCACTGCTAAATACTTTTAGAAAACAAAAACAGAACCTTGGTCTATGACAACTGGAAAGTGTTCTGTTCCTTTTAAATCTCAGCTCTGAGGCTTGCTCTCTCCTAAGTGGTAGGGAGTCACTCAAGTCTCCAAACTAAGCTGGTTCTCCTTCAGCTTTTCTACCAAGGTCAATCCCCCGATTTTTATTTAAGATCTCTGTCTCTCTTGATCACCCACATAAATGAATTGTTAGGAAAAATGCATAGGGACATCCATGATCAAGAAGGATCAAATTGAAAATCTTTGCCAACTTTATCAGGGTTTGTGGGTATGGCCACTCAAAATCTAAAAATCTTACAAACTGAAAGAAGTCCACTTAGTGTCAGAAAAATGCCTGGTCCTATTTGTGTATCTGAGATATTTCTTCAGTTGATAATAACCTGCTGTAGAACAGGATTTAATCATTTTGTTTTCCTAATACCTGGCATAGAGCCTTGAACATAAATATTGAATTTATTTACAAACACTTATTTAAGCAGTTTATTTAGACTCTGAATCCAATGGCTTCTTTCCCCCCCACTCCATGCAGAAGTAACTTAGGACTCAGAATTGTGCCAATCAGATATTTACAATTCAAGAAAGTTCATTTGAAATATTAGAAGGAACTTCCTATCTTGAATTCCCTATACAAATGAAAATATATGTCCAGATTACTCTTCCTCATCTCCTATTCCTACAATTCTTCCCTTTCTCCAAGAAATATTAAATGTTAGAATTTCTAGGACTGGAAGATGAGTTATTATAATGAAAGGGGTAATGGTAATGACAATGGAAAGTGTCATTGATCCTTCCAAAAGGAAGTGAAACATATTATTAAGAAGAGAATAAACAAAGTTTGAGCGAAAAGCATAAGGAGGAGTCAAATATCACTTGATTCAGAAGGTTATTCTCCTGGGGAGTGCTGAATTAGGAGTAAAAGGATCTTAGTTTAAATAACAGTCCTGCCATTTATTACCTGTCACCTTGGGCATGTTATATAATTCCTCTAGGCCACAGTTTCTTGGACTAGTTGGGGGGCAGCTAGTTGGAATAGTGCAGTGGTCCTCAAACTTTTTAAATAGGGAGGCAGTTCATTGTCCCTCAGACTGTGGGAGGGCCGGACTATAGTGAAAACTAAAACTCACACTGTCTCCGCCCCTCAGCCCATTTGACATAACCCAACGGACCCCATAAACGTCCTCAGCCCATTGCATCTGGCCCTTGGGCCATAGTTTGAGAACCCCTGGAATAGTGGATAGAGTACCATGCCTTAAGTCAGGAGGATTTGTGTTCAAATCTGGCCTGAGACACTTAACACTTCCTGGCTTTGTGACCCTGGGCAAGTCATTTAACCACAATTGCTTCAGAAAAAAAAAAAGAATAGGGGTTGGACTAGATAATTACTAATGGCTCTTTTGGTTCTAAAATTATGGTATGAAGGTTAGCAATACATAAAAGTACTGGTGGTTTTTGGAGTTAGAAGATAACAGATTATATATAAATTGAATTTGAAATAAAGACAAATGAATATGTTGAATAGGCAATAGTATATGTCTGAAGCTTGGAATACAGATCAAAGTTGAAGAAATAAGTGAGTAAGAAGTTATATTGATACCATGAATGAATATTTCAGAAGCTCAGATGTTAGAGCATTCTTGCATATTTGAAAAATCATTAAAGAGAGAGAAAAGCAGTCATCAGAGAAATAGGAAAAGAACTGGGATAAAAGTGTCACAAAATCTGAGGGAGTAGTTTCAAATAGAAAGGCGTAATCAAGAGTGTATATTGCTACAAAAAGTTTAAAGGAAATTAAGACAAAAAAGGTCATTGGATCTTAGTTATCTCATTTTGCAAGTTTATTTTTGAATCACTAGGTGGCAGTCTATTACCATGGACGTAGACTTTTCCATTAGACTCCAAAACTTAAAATCATTTTCAAGAGTGGGAAAAAATGATCAAATTGACATTTTTGGTTTTGAGGTATAGATCTCACTTGTAGTCATTAGTTTGTACACATAATATTAGTAATTTAGTGGACATTTTCTTCTAGTTTAAAATCCTTTTGAAATATTATTTAAAGAACACAACATTGAATTTAGTTCTTGGATAAATGATAGTAATTTCCCCCTCCCCCTCCCACTTAATAATCCTTTTTTTTTTTCCAATTACATATAAAAATAATTTTACATATTTAAGACTTTAAATTCCAATTTTTTTTCTTACTTTCTTCCTTCCCTCCCCATTCCCCAAGACAGCAAACAATCTGATGTAGGTTATTTATGTACGATCATTCTAAACATATTTCCATACTAATAATAACGTTGTGAAAGAAAAATCAAAACAAAAGGGAAAAACAACAAGAAAGAAAAAGATGAAAATAATGTGCTTTGATGCATATTTGGTCTTCATAATTCTTTCTCTGGATGTGGATGGCATTTTCCATCCCAAGTCTATTGAAATTTTCTTGTATCATCATGCTATTATTATGTACAAAGTTCTCCTGGTTCTGCTCACTTCACTCAGCACCAGTTCATGGGAGGTTTTCCAGGCTTTTTTTGAAATCATTCTGCTCATCATTTCATATAAAACAATGGTATTTCATTACCTTAAAACGCCACAACTTATTCAGCCATTTCCCAATTGATGGATATATCTATTTGATTTACAATTTCTTTTCACCACAAAAAGAACTACTTTTTTGCACCTGTGGGTCTCTTTTATGATTTTTTTTTGGGTGATATACAGCCAGTAGTAGCACTACTGGATCAAAGGGTATGCACAATTTTATAGTCCTTTTTGGGCATAGTTCCAAATTATTCTCCAGTATGGCTGGATCAGTCTACAACTCCACCAATAATGCATTAGTGTCCTAGTTTTCTCACAACTCCTCCCAACATTTATTATTATTTTTCCTGTCATCTTAGCCAATTTGATATGTGAGGTACTATTTCAAATTTTTTTAAAATTTCATTTTTAGATAAATAATGATTTAAAAATTTTTTTCATATAACTTTAGATGGCTTTAATTTCTTCATTGAAAACTGTTTGTCCAGTGACTTTTTCCAACGATGAGATGATTGATGCCAGTTCCAATGATCTTGTGATGAAGAGAGTCATCTACACTCAGAGAGAGGACTGTGGGAACTGAATGTGGATCACAACATAATATTCTCACTCTTTTTGATGTTGTTCACTTGCATTTTGTTTTCTTACTCATTTTCTTTCCTTTTTGATCTGATTTTTCTTGTGCAAGAAGAGAATTGTATAAATATGTTTACAATATTGGACTTAATATATATTTTAACATGTATAACATATATTGGATTTCTTGCCATCTAGGGGAGGAAGTGGGGGGGAAGGAAGGGAAAATCTGAAACATGAGGCTATGCAAAGACCAATGTTGAAAAATTATTGGTAAGTATGTTTTAAAAATAAAAAGCTTTAAAAAAAGAAAACTGTTCTTATCCTTTGATTATTTATCAATGGGAAATGACTTGTTTTATTATAAACTGACTCAGTTCTCTCTCTATATTTTAAAAATGAGGCCTTTCTCAGAAATACTGACTGTAAAAATTATTTCCTAGCTTTCTCCTTCCCTTTTAATCTTGGCTGCATTAGTTTAGTTTGTGTAAATCCTCTTAAATTTAATGATTCCATTAATGATTACATTTCCATTTTGCACTTTATAATGTTTCCTAATTTTTCTTTAATCACAAATTCCTCCTTTCTCCAAAGATCCGACAGGTCAACTACCCTTTTATCTACTAATTTGCTTATAGTATCATTGTTTATTTCTAAATCATGAACCCATTTTGACCTTATTGTGATATGGGATGTAAGATGTTGGTCTATACCTATTTTGTGCCATACCATTTTCCAGTTTTTCCAGCAATTTTTGTTAAATAGTGAATTATTATCCCAGAAGCTATAATCTATGTGTTTATCAAATAGTACTACAGTCATTGAATATTAATGATAATAACTTTTAAAATGTTGAAATGGTGCTAACATACAAAGCAATTTAAAAAAATATAATGAAACATTCATATAACAAATGGAATGTTGTTATACTCAGAAAAGGAGATTTGTTTTTATCAGGTTTTCTTTCTATTGGATGACTTTCCTTCAGGTTTCAGCTAAAATCTGACCTTCTATAAAATCTCCTTATCTCATACCCCTCCTTATCCTCTTTAATATTAGTTGTTGAACAACTTGTTTTGCTTCATGGATTATTTTCAATTTATCATAAATATTTTTTTTTTTTTGTACATAGTTATTTGCACTTTATTTCCCCCATTAGACTTTTAACTCTTTGAAAGCAATGACTTTTTTTTTTTTGGCCTTTCTTTTTATAACTAATGTTTAGTTAGCAGTGCCTCGAACATAGTAGAGACTCAATACATTTTTGTTGAGCAGGGAATGTTGAAATACTACTTTTCTTTTTAAAACATTAAAATATATTTTGATGATATCTTTTGTTTTTAATCTCACCTACATTTTTCTGTATTCCTGTGTCCAAGAGCCATCCCTGATAACAAAGAATTAAAAAGATGGAGGAAAAAGTTCAGAAAAACTAATTGATATATTGAAAAATTTCAATGATTTGTGCAATATTGTCCACCCATTTCCCCATTTTTGTGAAAGATCATAGGGTGATCATTGCTTGACACTTCTTTAATGTATCACAGGCTCCCTGACTTTTAGAATTGGAAGAGACTTCATTAAGTCCAACTCATACTTGAAAAGGAATACCTACTATACGTATATCCCATGATAGGTCAAGCAGCTTCTGCTTGAAAATTTCCTATTACAGGGAACACTCTGCTGTCTGAAGCAGTCTATTCTACTTTCAGAATAGTTTGGAAAGCTCTAACTGTAGGAAAGTTCTTCCTGATTTCAGGCCTTAAATGTGTCTCTTTGTAACTTCTATTCATTTCTTGTGCTTCTGTCTTTTGGGCCAAATAGAACAAGCCTGTTCTCTATTCTACATGATAGCTAATAATAATAATAGCTAACATTTATGTATGACTATGATGTGCCATGCACTGAACCAAACACTATAAATATTATTTCATTTGATCCTTACAATAACCTTGTGAGGTACATGTTATTATTCTCATTTTATAGAAAATTGGGGCAAATGGAGAGATTAAGTGACTTGCCCACTATCACACAGCTAGTATTTGAGTTTGGATTTGAATTCAGGTCTTCCTGATTCCAGACCCAGCACTCTCTATCAAAGAAGTCTTCCACGTATATTTGGTCTATTCCAGTTGTCAATCATCCAACCTTTGTTTTCTTGAATGTCATTCAAATGTACTACCCAGATGCTCAACTAGTAGTCCTTCAGATATTTGAAGGTAGCTAATGTGTTTTTCTAAAATTTCTCTTTTCTAGGCTAAATATTTCCATTAACTGATCTTCATATGACATGGATATAAGGTCATTCATCATACTTGAATGTCCTCTTTAATGGTCTCAAGTTTATCTATGCCGTTTGTAAACATCCAGAATTGAAGACAATATCTTGGATATGGTCTGACCAAAACAGAATATTGCTTCCTTATTCCTAGAAGCTATGTCTCTTTTAATTTAGCCTGAAATGCCATTTTCTTTTAATGGCTGCTACACTACACTACTGACATACTGAATTTATAGTCTATTTAATTCCCATTTTATATAAAGTGCTAACCATGCCTCTCCCATCCTACATATATGAAGGTGATTTTGTGAAATAAAATATAAGATATTAAATTCATCCTTATTGAACATCCTTAAAATTAAAAAAAAACCTGTTTAACAAAGATAAATTAAAAGTAGAATTTTCATGTACAAAATAGTATAGATTTTGATGATGTTTTTGATGTGTATGTAGATTATACGTATAAAATTTTTGTAGAGATGGGAAACTAAGCATATAGATGAATAATTATTGATATATTAAAACCTTTAAAATTTTTTTTTTCTAACTTTTCCCCTGGGACCTTATTCTCCTAATTGGACTATTGGATCTAACAACATTATTTTAGGAAAAAGTTTGAATCATGCTTCATTTCATTTCTGTTTCTCTGGCCATCTCCTCCATATTTTAAACTTTCTTATCTTCCACTCTGTACCTTTTACTATTCTACTCATTTATGTTTTATTTCTGTCACCTCCTCCCTCCAGGCCTAGAACCTGAGCTATAATCAAACTCATGTGATTGTTCATGGATGGATTCTGTCAATCTACTTATCCATGACTCTAATCTATTCCAGTCCAAATTGTTTTTCCCTAGCTATTACTTCTGTTTGTATGTTTGTATGTTGTCTTTTTCATACGAGGATAGGGACTATCTTTGAGATTTATATTTCTAGCATATATAGTATATGTAATTTGCTATATATATTATATGTAGATAGTAAACACTTAAAATTGTTTTTATTCATTCATTAATAATATCCAAAGTTTTTCAAGTATTTATCATCCTTCCTTCTTTCACGTATCTTGAGAATTCAAATCTCAAGACTCTCATAATTGGTTGCCTCCAATATAGAAGTCTTCTATGTATAGTTGGTCTATTCCAGTTGTCAATCATCCAATCTTTGTTTTCTTTAATGCCATTTTTATACTTTGCTTTATAGCACATTGTTGAGTGTGACAATGGAGTTCAAATCTGGTGAGTTTACTGTAACTGATTGAGAAGAATTTATTTTAAAAATGGCAAATAGACAGCTCTTTTCCATTTTTCATCTGTTTGTTATTCTCCTTATAGATTCATTCTTAAATGTCTTCCAGATGTTTTGGCATAATTTGATCCCTTGCCAGATTTTCTGTAAATCTTTTTTTTTATTTTTGCCTATTTTTGCATAAAGTAATTCTGCTCTTAATCTTCCAACATCCTTCTCTATAAGATTTCACAAGTAGGATTATATTAGGAAAGTGGGGAGAGGGAGTGGAGAGAAGGCTGTCCTTTTGTCTCATGAGCTGAATATGTTTTTCAAAAGCCACAGATTCTTTTAAATCTAGAATCTAACACTGCTTCAGGCCTATCTTATATTATTAATGTTGACTTCAACTGTTCTGATCAACAGTTTGCATCTTTGCTTCTGCTCTGGCTATCAGCTCTCCCAAGCACTACTTCCAGTATGTCATTTTATTTAAGGTATGGGCAAGAAGTATCATTCCACAATGTTAGCCTGAATACCATGGACACCCAATCTCTGAGATAAGCATGTTGGACAAAGGTCACTGGGTTATACTAGTTCAAATTGTGAAACACAAAGGAAAGACTTAAAATGAATTTTATCAGTTTTAGTACAGAGTTTGAGAGTAGGTCAAATAGTGATCAAATTAAGAAAGGGTGCCATATGCAAATTTTATATCCTAATGTAGAATCTTGTATCCTCAATGCTTAGCACAGTATGTAGCATACAAAAAGTGTTTATTAATTGCTTATTGACTAATGGCTTTGTTGACTCATTAGAGTGCTAGTTCCTTGATGTCTTTTTGCTTTATTTGCATTTGCAACACTAAGCACAATGCCTGGCATGTGGCAAGCACGTAATTTATGCTTGTTGATTTTACTGAATATTTTCTGACCATGACACTCACTGATTCTCTAACCACAGCACCCTTGATGACATTTTTTTTTCTCTTGATGCTCTCTTTAATTGAAATCTCATGCTGGCTGTATAAGGTATTTAGTAAGAAAAAAAAAAAAAGGTCTAGCATTTAAGAATGCTTTCTTTTCCTGGCTAGTTTGAACAAAGTAGATATAAAAATGATCTGTGAGCTTTGAGGACAAAGTGAAATGTGGTTATTTGTTTGGTTGAATTGATGTTTTTGATGCCAAAGGTCTTTGCCGCAAATTTGTCATGACCTACATACTTGACCTATATTGTATATATATTTGGTGAATAAAGTTGTGCCAATTAGAAACATGAGCAAGAAGAGTTTATCTGTATTTAAGTGTGCAAGTGTGTCTCTAGTGATAATTTTACTTCTACAATACATTTTTACTTATGCTTAGGTAAGTGAGAATCCAAGTATAATTGAGGGATCAACTTGTTTTTTATTTTAAGAATTTCCATACATTTCACTGATAAAAGCAAAATGCAGACAAGAATACTGAAATTCTTACAGAGAGACTATTTTTGGGGGATTGAGGATGAACCCTCTGGGAAGCAGAGTTATACTCTCTCTCAGTATTGCTCTACCTGGCTGGATTGTCTGTCTTCTGCATGTCTCAACACTCCCCTACTCTCCAGATGAATTTATTCTAGTATCTAGAATTCCTAATTGTACCTCTGGTTTTCATGTAAATAAGTTATCCTGGATCTATGTGAAAATCTTTGAATCACCAAACCTAAGAATTATATGAACACAATTACAAAACACTTCTCACACAAATAAAGTCAGATCTAAACAATTGGAAAAATATCAATTGGTTATGGGTAGGTGGAGCTAATATAATAAAAGTGACAATTCTGCCTAAATTGGTCTACTTGTTTAGTGCCATACCAAATCAAACTGCCAAAAATATTTTATAGAGCTAGAAAAAATAATTTAAAAATTCATCTGAAAGAACAGAAGATCAAGGGAACTAATGAAAAAAAAATACAAAGGCTTAACAGTACCAAACTAAAACGATATTATAAAGAAGCAGTCATCAAAACTATTTGGTACTTGCTAAAAATTAGAGGAATAGATTAGATACACATGACACAATAATCAAGGCCTATAGTAATCTAATACTTGATAAACTCCCAGACTCCAGCTTCTGGAATAAGAACTATTTGACAAAAATTGCTGGGAAAACTAGAAAATATTATGTCAGAAACTTGGCATAGACTTACATCTCACACCCCATAACCAAAATAAGGTAAAAATACGTACATAATTTGGGCATAATGGATGATACTATAAACAAATTAGGAGAGCAACTTGTTCTTCAAACTGTGTATACCTTTTGACCCAGCAATCCCCTACTGGGTCTGTATCCCAAAGAAATCATAAAGAGAAAAGGACTCATATGTGCAAAAAAATTTTGTAGCAGTTCTTTTTATGGCAGCAAAGAATTTGGAAGTGAATAGATGCAATCAATTGGGGAGAGCAAGCTGATTTTTGAAAGGCCTGGAAAGATTTACACAAACTGATGCTGAGCGAGACAAGCAAAACCAGGAATGCATTGTATACAATAATAGCAAGAATGTGTGGTGATCAACTATGAAAAACTTGGTTCTTGTCAGAGGTTCAGTGATCCAAGGCAATCCCAAAAGACACCATCTGCATCCAGAAAAAGAACTATGGAGATTGAATGTAAATCGACACATGCTATGTTTATTTCCTTTTCATGTTTTTTTCTCTCCCTTGGTTTTTCCCTTTTGTTCTGATTTTTCTCTCCCAATATGATTCATAAAACAATGTGTATTAAAAACAAACAAAAAACCAACAAAGAAAAAAATGAAAATTTCATTATCTAGTTATCATTCACCTCCTATTCCTCCATGAAATGATAACTAGTGCTATGATGATGAAAAAAATCTAGAAGAAACAAATTAAAATTTAGGAAAAGCAAAAAAAAATCTTTGAATCTAGATGACTGAGGTGAGTAAAAATCATTTTCCAAAGAGTAAGAAATAGTCCTTTTTTTAAACACCTGCATTCTATTTTGTTCCATTATTATGAATTATACTTTTTAAAATGACATTTAAAAGTTTCACAAATTACTAACTTGTCTTTTCCATAAAGCAGTTATAGAAGACAAACATAAGGATGGAGGCTAGGATGAGAATATGTTGGATTATTTTTTCAATGAAATATGTTACATTAAATTAATGATAACTTTGAAATATTAATTTCTTTTTATTAAGTAATGAGTAAATGATGAGGTCAATAAACATTTATTAAGTACTTAATACATGGCAGTCATGATGTTAATCACTAGGGATAAAAAAAAGATTAAAAAATTAGTTCCTGCCTTTAAGGAACTCAGTTTAATGGAGGAGACAGAATGCAAACAACTATGTATGTCAAGCTAGATAAAGGATAAATAGCAAACAATCAACAGAGGAATAGCATTAGATATAAGAGGTATCAGGAAAGCCTTACTGTAGAAGATGGAATTTTAGCTGGGACATAAGGAAGTCAGGAAAGCCAGGAGGAAGAGGAGGGAGAGAATTCCAAGTATGAGCAGCAGCCAATGAAAATACTCAGAGTATCTTCAAAGAGTGGCAAGGAAGTCAGTGTCACTGAATCAAAGTATATGGGAATAGGGTAGGATATTGTAGAGTATCAGAAGCCTGGAAAGGGAGGAAGGGGCAAGGTTATGAAAGAAAGGCTTTAAAAAGCCCCAAAGATTTTATATTTGATTCTGGAAGTAATAGAAAGTCACTGGAATTTATTGAATGTATGTGTGTGTGGGTTTGATATGATCAGACATGTTTTAAAAAGATCATTTGACAAGTGCGTGCAGAATGAACTAGAGTGGGAAGAGATTTGAGGGAGGTGGACCCACCAACAAGATATTTGAATGGTGTAGGCTGGAGGTGATGAAATCCTAGATCAGAGTGGGGGCAATGTCAGAGTCATATTTAAGAGAGAGGTTCTAAAGGTAGAAATCATAGGACTTGACAACTGATTGGATATGGGAAATGAAAGATCATGAGGACACCTACATTGTGTGACTGAGAAGATGATGATGCACTTGACAGTAATAGAGAAGTTAAGAAGAGAAAGTTTGGGGGAAATGAAAATAAATTCAGTATTAAACAAGTTAAATTTGATATGGCTATGAGATATTTTGAGATAAAGACTAGGCAGTTACAGATATGACTGGAGGTCAGCAGAGAGATTAGAGCTAGGCAAGTAAACTTGAGAACTATCTGTATAGAGATGATACTTGGGAGGGTGATGGAATCTTCAAGTGAAATTGTATGGAGGGAGAAGAGAAAAAGAGACAAGATAGTGCCTTGAGGGATTCCTCTTGTTGGGCAGCGATTTAGATGAAAATCCAACAAAGGAGACTGAATAGGAGAACCAGGAAAGAGCAGTGATAGGACACTTAGAGAAAAAAAAAGAAGGTGATTGAAAATATCAAACGTTACAGAGATGTCTAGAAGATTAATGATTGAGAAAGGACCATTAGATAGGGCAATTAAGATACCATTAGTAACTTTAGAAATAGTGATTTCAGTCGAACTATGAGGTTAGAGGAAAGATTGTAAAGAGTTAAGAAGAAAAAGAGGAAAAGAGTGGGTAAGGATTACAGATAACTTTTAGGAGTTTAGTCACAAAATAAAGGAAAGGTAATAGAAGAGATGGATGGATCAAGTGAAGATTTTCTGAGGAAGGTGGAGAGGCATATTTGTTTTTTTTAATTAAAGTTTTTTATTTTAAAATATAGACATGGATAATTTTTGACATTCATCCCTACAAAATCCTATGTTCTACTTTTTTCCCTCCCTTTCCTCACCCCCTCCCCCAGTCAGCAAGTGATTCAATGTATGTTGCACATGTGTAATTCCTCTATACATATTTCCATAAATATCATGCTGCTACAGAAAAATCAGATCAAAAAGGGGAAAAATGAGAAAGAAAACAAAATGCAAGCAAACAACAATAAAAAAGAGTAAAAATACTATGTTGTGGTTCACATTCAGTTCCCACTGTTCTCTCTCTGGGTGAAGATGGCTTTCTTCATCTGGGAACTGCTCTGAATCACCTCACTGTTGACAAGATCCATGTTGGTCATCATATAATCTTGCTGTTGCCACATATAATAATCTCCTGGTTCTGTTCATTTCACTTAGCATCAGTTCATGTAAATCTCTCCATGCCTCTCTGAAATCATCCTGCTGATCATTTCTTAGAGAACAATAATATTCCATAACATTCATATACCTTAACTTGTTCAGCCATTCTCCAACTGATGGAAACTCATTTTCTAGGTTTTTACATTTTTATTATATTAGCTCAGCCGACCCATGAACACTTGATATTTTTCCAAGAAATTAGATCCAACTTTATTTGTGTGGAAAGTATTTTATAATTGTGTTCATATAGTTCTTGACTTTGCCTTGGCAGATAGACACCCAAATATTTAATATTATGTACAGTTATTTTAAGTGAAATTTCTCCTTGTATCTTATGCTGCTGGATTTTGTTGGTAATATATGAAAATGCTTGGTTTATGTGGATTTATTTTGTATTCTGTAATTTTGCTAAAGTTGTGAATTGTTTCTAAAAGTTTTTTAATTGATTCTCTAGGGTTCTCTAAGTATATTATCATATCATCTGCAAAGAGTGACATTTTTGTTTCCTCCTTACCTATTCTAATTCCTTTAATCTCTTTTTCTTCTCTTATTAACAAAGCTAACATTTCCAATACAAATTAATAGAGTAGTAATGGTGATAGTGAGCAACTTTGTTTCACCCCCGACTTTATTGAGAATAGTTCTAGTTTATCCCCATTACATCTAATGCTTGCTGATGGCTTTAAATAGATGCTATTGATCATTCTAAAGAAAACTTCATTTAGTCCTATGCTCTCTAGTGTTTTTAATAGGAATGGGTACTGGATTTTGTCAAATGCTTTTTCTGCATTTATTGAGATAATCATATAATTTTTATTAGTTTGGTTATTGATATAGTCAATTATGCTAATGATTTTCCTAATATTGAACCAGTCCTGCATTCCTGGTATAAATCCTACTTGGTCATAGTGTATTACCCTGGGGATGACTTTCTGTAATCTCTGTTAATATTTTATTTAAGATTCTTGCATCAATTAGGGAAATTGGTCTATAATTTTTTTTTCTCTGTTTTGACTCTACCTGGTTTAGGTATCAGCACCATGTTTGTGTCATAAAAAGTATTTGGTAGGATTCCTTCTTTTCCTATTTTGGGGAGGCATATTTGTAAGCAGTTAGGTCAGCATCCAATAGACAGGAAGTAATTAAAATTTTGTGAGAGAGTAGAGATGATAAAGAATGTAATGGGATAATGTTTGCTTGTAGAGAGATTTGCACTATCAAGGATAAGGGATCCATCTTCATATTTAAGAGGGTTAAAGGAAGGAGGAGATGGTGACAGAATTGTGTGAGTGATGTAAGATGAGAAGGGGGGAGAAACAGTGAGGTCTCAGTTAATGGCCTTAACATTTTGATGAAATATGAAGCAAGGTGGGGCAATTAGGTGGCTCTACATTGCATAGAGTGCTGAACCTGGAGTCAGGAAGATTCATCTTTCTGAATTCAAATCTGGCCTCAGACACTAGCTGTGTGATCTTGGGCAAGTCAATTAACCTCTTGCTACAGTTTCCTCATCTATAAAATGAGCCAGAGAAGGAAATGATAAAACACTCCAGTATCCCTGCCAAGAAAACTCTGAATGTGATCATGAAGAGTTGGACAAGACTAAAAAATGATTGACTGATTGAAGAAAGAGAAATTCTCAACTGAGAAAGTTGAGATAAGGGGAGACAAGGAGGTCTTGAGGAAGGTTGGAAATGTTTGAGAAAGCTATTTTCATGAAAAGGATAGTAAATTTATTAGAGAGGTATAAATGAATTGCTCTTCTGCAGATTAAGATTATATAACATAAATTTGTAGGGGACCTTGTTTATGTGATTTAAAATTTTTTCTTCAGCTTTGCTCAGCTATATGTGAATAGCAAAGAAGCTAATGAGTGGTTGGTGGAGTAATCCAAGGCTGGAATTTTGAAGAGCAAGATTTTTATTAAGATAAAGAAGTAAAGGATTTGAGAGAAATCACTGTACAACTGAACTGGCTAGCCAAGAGCCAGAGAAGAGAAGAGAGTGTATAGCCAGGACAGGGGTGATGGTCTCAGAAAGAATTGAAGGGTGTTGAAGTCATGGTGAGGTTAAAGAACAGGTTTTAGAATTGTAAGCAGAGATAGGATGATAACAAATTATGATCAGATAAAGGAATTTCAGAGTTCATGAACATGCGTGTACCATACTTGTGGGCAAATCAAGAGTATGGTCATCTGTATGTCTAGTGTGCTGGGGTCGAGGAGTAGGTAATTAGAAATGAGTAAATTGAGGAATTGGAACGTAATGGTATTTGAGGGAGAATCAATATGTATGTTGAAGTCCTATAGTATGAGAACAGGTATTGGAAGAGGTAAATGATGATGAACTAAGTACTGACCTCACTGAGGAAGGAAGGAGAGTATCTTGGCACTCAGTAAATAGCAGCTATTAGAATCTTAATTGGTTGACAAATGAACCCAAAACAGGAAAGATTATTGAATGGTAGTGTTAGAAAGAGAACCAAAAATGATATTAGGAGCAAAGGGGTAATCCAACCTTCTCACCATGACCAGTGAAAGTATATCTGGTATTGGAAAGGATAACCAGGGAAGCTATATCATCAGGAGGGTTTCATTGAGTGCAAGAAGATGGAGAGAGTAAGGAAATGAAGAAATCTAATTTGTTGCCTATGAAGTAGGAATTCTAGCACAGTGGAAGGTTTGGGTAACTTTAATTTGGGGAGGTAAGGTTGAGTTGAGGGGGATGGGAATAAGGGAATAGAGAGCAGGTTAAGCAATGGAACAGCTCAGAATTGTTGGGATGATGTGTGTATGACAAAGTGGGAGCATGTTTATCTCTGAAGGGTAAGTTCAAATCAGTTATCCTTATCCACTTATTTGTCCTTTGGTGGAGTTGTGCCAGGGTATTGGGTTGGGCATTAGTGTGTAGCTGGAAAGAGGGTAGTAGAGGGACAATTAAGTGACACAGTAGATAGGGCACAGGCCCTGGAATCATCAAGGCCTGAATTCAAATCCAGACTCAGATAACTCTGCCTCCAAAAGAAGAAAGAAAAGAATGTGGTAATGTGGAAGGTATCCAGAGAGGTACAAAACAAGTCTTGTGGAGTAATAGGTGACTGGATAGGGTGCCTGGAGTGTGACTGTGTTGGCAAATGTTTAACAACTGATTCTCCCCCCCAAAAAGTATGTACCATACATTTTAAAGTTTAATCTGCCTCATTAATGTTTTCTTCATCACTTTCTTGTCTAAACCATAAACAGAATAATAATCAGAGTCCTGATTTGGAACATTTGCCAATATCTGAGGTGTAAATGCTCACACTGAAAATTTAAATTTAACAATTGGCGCCCAAGACTGAATTCAAGTTAGCTCTTGCTATAATTTCATAGAGACTTGAAATTAAGGAAGACCCTGTGGAGGTGTAAGTGACTGGAGAGGGGCCTGCTTGGAAGATTTTGGAGGTTTGCAGGCAAGTCTGAGACTGCAGGTGGCAGAAGATGATGCTGATAATCACGAGTCACGCCAGTTCTCTAACTGAATGCTGCTTTGGCTCACAAATCTGTTTTGAACTATTTGACCATTTAATCAAAACTAGAGAGCAGTTTTTTATAGAGCAAATAATGATAGGCTTGTTGTGTTGGGTAAGAAAGAAGAACAACTTAGTTAGGGAACTGTTTTCCTTAAAAGAATAGAAAACACAATCTTAAAGCTAACTAGGAGGTAGTGTATGATTTTCAACTTCCTCATTTCTATTTCCCCATCTCATACAATGGGGGCTGCTAGGTTGTCCAATGTTGTGGGGATCACTTTAAATTGACAAACTCTCTTACATCAACTCATAGTCTTTTTGGTTAAAGAGAACCGTGTTCTTGAGTCTCAGTTCCACTGTTTTGTGTAATAGAATGCAGTCAAGCCCTGCTGGTATTGTAATGCCCCATGGTGCTAGGTGAAAGAAAAATAAATCCACATAGACATCAACTGAGGTACAGTTTCAGGGCTGAGGTCAGACATTACTTGTTCAGAAGGGTTTAAAAACCCCAATGAGATCCTATATCTCATCTGACCTACAAATAACTTGATGTGTATAACCTTTTTTCCCTCTTACCAACAATCCTGGCATCTCTTATTGACAGGAACTTAAGCATGTGTGAAGACTCAGGAAACTCCATGTTTAACAAGAGAAACAGATTACAACCTCTCTTAAGCCCTTGGTTGGAATGTCTCTGGCTTGCTTATTGGAGAAAAAGCAATTTGCCTTTTTTTTTTTTTTTTAACTTGTCTGTTCACTTTTAATTTGCTTCTCCAATTAAACTCTTTTTCCACTAAATTTAAAGGCATCAGACTTTACTAAGTAGGTTGCACTTGCCATATATTGATTTATTTTTGATGCCAAGTAGTGATTACTGACCCAAGCATGCTAGCTCCCAAATGGGATGTTCCATTGTCATTATAGGGGAAATAGAATTAAAGTCTTGAAACATCCACATGCTTGCAAAAACAGGATCAAAAAGGTTAAACATGAAGCTATAGAAGAAAAAGTGACTCTCAAGATTTCCTACTCTATTCTTAGAAGAAAGAAAACATACTTTTGCCTATTAGACTTCAAATCCAAGCTTTACTTTTTAAGCAAATTGTTGTATTTTGACTTGTTGAACACATCACTTCATCTAATGGTATGAGGTTTTGGAAAATCATGTGATCTTTCATTATCTTGGCAGGGAAAAGAGAGAGCAAGACTGTTGCAAATCATTATAAATGGCTTCAAAAATGTTAAAAAGAAAGAAAGCAAGAAAGAAATGCAGTTTGTTTTGTCCTGTCTGGCTTTCCTGTCTGGCAAAAAGACGCTTCACCTCTCCATTGTGTTTTTGAATAGCGGGGGTTTAAAATTTACCAGGCAGGGGTACGCAGGCCTTCCAGTCCTTTTCTATTCATTACTTCAATTAATAATTAGTTGCCTAGAAAAAAAAAAAGAGCCAATCTGTTTCAGTGAAGGGGAGTTCCATTAAAAGAATCATGAGCCAAGCCAATTAGCATCTTGGTTCTGGATGCCTTGGGAATTTAATTTAGTTACTCGGCTGATTTAAGGTATCCAAATATTGTTGTCTTGTGAAGGGGAAAGTAATGTTTGTTAAATGAGAGAAGTCCCTCTGGGCCCATATGCTGTTGATATTTCTGCGTTGCTCTGTGCTGCAATGGGTAATAGGGCCAGGCTGCTTTTGTTTCACCCACATGTCCTCTGTATTCTCATGACAGGACAGAGCAGCTGGCCTCAGGCTGCCCAAACCTTTGCCACCCGTGGTGGGCGTAACTGCTTCCCCTTAAGTAGTTGCACACTTGAACAAGTCCATTGTTTGCCCAGAAAGCATTTCAACTGCCCATTACCAGTCATCCTTAGCACAAAAAGATGTGGGATCACTGTGTGGACAACCTGTCTGTACAGCATATTGTTTGGGGGGCAATTAATCTGCAAATTGGCAGTTTGCAAATTGTCCCATGCATGAATTAGCTACATTGCTATGAAAGGACTGTGGGACCCAGAGAGATGGGGCCAGAGGAGATCAGAGAAGGAAGTCACATGAATAAATGGGGTAATCTAATTTGTGAATTTTGAAGAAATCCTAGAAGCACAATTTTAGGTCAAAAACGTGAGAAGTCATTTTGTCTGTCCCCTCCATCTTTAGTCAGTCTCATTTGAGTTTGATGAGACTTTATCCTTTTTTGAAGAAAATTCCATAGTTTTAGTCATTCATTCGATATTTAACAACTGTTGCTTAGGACATTCTCACTTAAATCTAATGAAAGCCTCTCAAATAGTTAAAACCTGTTTCCTCTGATTTGTTCCCTTGAGGTGATTAAGAACATCTGATGAATGTTCAAGAATCCTCTTTAATTTAAAGACACTGATTAAATCAGGCTACAGCCTTCTCTTCTTCAGGGCAAATAGTCCATAATTTTTTTGAGTCTAGTTAGGTTGGGCAACTTAGTTTTTATGCACACTAACTTGCTTTTAATATAGTCTGGTTGGACACAGGTCAAGTTAGACTCTGTTTCAATATTTCTGTGATGATGGCCTGAGTTCCAGGTCATGGAGATACTATTATTTCTTCTGCAGTTTTAATTATCTTTCTTTGGAACATTAAGACAACCATCTAGTAAGCATGTCCTTGATGAAATAAGAAAGGCAAAAGATGATATTGTCTTTATTTGATCAATCAATAACTTCTAGCACTTGATAGAAGTACTTTATGATAAGAAAAAAATATACTATAAACTAAGAACAAAATCCCAGTTGTCCAAAAACTTATTGTAAAGTATTTGGGAAAAATTTGTCTGGGATAATTCATCAGTGAACTGATTTTACATAAAGTGTGACAACTTATCTTCCAGACAGAATACATGTGTTTCTGGTTATATTCCATGAAAAAGATTGCCAGTCCCATTCCCCCAATCTTAAATAACAATGATAGTAGGTCAGAGAGATATCAGATTCTATTTTCAGTTAGACATGTAGCCTGCACTAGCATTATTGAAGTCTCCTAGAAACAATGCTTGGACAAACTTTCACTGAAATTGAAACAAAACGTTGTGGATTTAGATCCAAAGAACCTGGATGTGAAATCTTAGTTCTGCTGCTTACTAGCTATGCAAATTAGTTCACTTCTCAGGGGCCATAGTTTTCTCAACCACAAATTACATGATTTCTAAAGTCCTTTTGACTTCTAAATTTATGTTCCTAATGAAATAAAATAAAATTAACAAATCAAGCATTTATTAAGCACCTACTATATGTCAAATGCTATGTTAAGCTTTGGGAATACAAAGAATAAACAAAACAAAACAAAACAAAACAAAAATACAGTACAGTGCCTGTCCTTAAGGAGCTGATGATCTAATGGATAAAGTGAAAAGGTGAATAAATTTGTTAGTTTTCCTCTGTCCTTTTTTGTCATCTGAGAAACTGAATTCTTGACTTTAGTTATTGACTTCCCTGCATTCCTGTAATCATATCAACATTTCCATTGGTTATGGAATTTTATTGTTTGGTTGTGTCTGACTGTGACCTTATTGGGGATTTTCTTGGCAAGATACTGGAGTGGTGTGTCATTTCCTTCTTCAGCTTGTTTTACAGATGAAGAAACTGAGGCAAACATGGTTAAGTGACTTGCCCAGGGTCACACAGCTAGTTCAATGCTTGGGTTACAAGGATTATAGATAAGGATTAGGAGGTGGAGTAAGAGAAAATTTTGCATGACTACTGACTACTTATCTTACATTTCACCTTGAATCTGCACTGTCTCCTTCAGAGTTCCTGCTGTCTTCCCAGCCAGGCACTTGGTTTGGCTTCTATTCTGTTTATTGTTTTATCTTCTCCAATGAAGAAACTTGCCTTTCTGTCAATCAAAACCATTCATGAAACTCAAGATCTCCAAAACTCTTAAATTCACAAATTTATGACATAATCACTTCAAGAGTGATATTCAACCTCTTAATCAGGAAAGTAACTGGCTCTTACCTTCCTCAGGTCTTTGGACACCTCGGCTCTGATTATCTCAATCAGAGAGCTACCTCTTTAGAGGTTCCCCCACAGAACACCTGAGTCACTCAAGTATGCAGCAACAGGTGTTTATTCTAACTCTTTACATAGTGTTCCCTAACATTCCCTCTAGTGTTTCCTCTGGAGTTCTTCTTTCCCTTCTGGAGTTCCCCCGGAGTTCCCCTGGAGTTCCCTCCTCCCACTTTCTACAACCCCCTTTTTATAGTCCCCAGGTCACATGACTGAGAGTGAACAAGTTTGAGCATGATCAGCAAGAGCGAGGAGGCTTTTCCTTGTTAATGAGGTTTACTCAATACCTTCAATGCCCTGTTATCAGGCTCAGCCAGAATAAGCCTCAGAGTGCCTCTTATACTCTGCCCTTGAGATCTGCCCCTTACTCTAACAGTCATCTTTTGGCTTCCTTTCTTCCTTCAAATCTCCAATGTACAGAGAAATGTTTTCTGTAGATTTCCTATGAGATGATGAGGAGATATTTTTTCACCCTTACCCAAAGCTGTTCCTATATGAAGTGTGAACTGTAGTAGGTAAGCTTGTGCCTGGACCTCTGCTGCCTTTTCCATTTTATTTTTACTTTCCTGATTAAGAGGTTGAATATCACTCTTGAAGTGATTATGTCATAAATTTGTGAATTTAAGAGTTTTGGAGATCTTGAGTTTCATGAATGGTTTTGATTGACAGAAAGGCAAGTTTCTTCATTGGAGAAGATAAAACAATAAACAGAATAGAAGCCAAACCAAGTGCCTGGCTGGGAAGACAGCAGGAACTCTGAAGGAGACAGTGCAGATTCAAGGTGAAATGTAAGATAAGTAGTCAGTAGTCATGCAAAATTTTCTCTTACTCCACCTCCTAATCCTTATCTATAATCCTTGTAACCCAAGCATTGAACTAGCATCCACGTGAGAAGAGAAATTCCAAACATATGCTAATAGAGTTATTGTCCAATTGGTAATTAGCTTTAAGTCCTGGGCTGTCTGATTCAAGCATACCCAAGAATTTCAGCCCTTTATATCTCTCATTTCTTTTGTTTTAGAACACAGGTGATCACATCCTCCCTTCACCTCAGGAAAGGAGGTGAAAAACACTAAAGGGAAGTGGGGAGTCAAACCAGATATTGTTAGTTGGTTTTTGGGCTGAAGAGTCTTACTAGAAACCCATCAGCATAGGAGGTATTACACAAGCACATAGCAATAATGCACAGGCTAGCAGTGATGACTCTCCCCACAGCCAATGCAGGCTCAATGTGGTGTAACAAACATGAATTGTTTATGCAAGTAGTGATATAATAAAAAATATGAATCAACATGGTGGTGTATAAGATTTTCAGAAGTCCTAGAAGGAGGGTGTGTAACAACACAATCACACATATGCCTCCTTCAGTGGCCAAGAGATAGTCTAAAACCAATCTATTGTCCATTGCTTCACATGTCCGGGAATCCAATGATCCCTGTAAGTTTGTGAAGTCCTGAAACAGTCTTTTTATGTATTAGTGAATCCAATGATTCTTCCAGATTTTGAAGTTTCTCATTTCTCAGAAAATCCAACGATTCCTGAAGGTTTTGAAGTCCTACAACAATCTTTTTATGTCTCAGGGATTCCAATGATTTCTGAGGGATTTCAAGTCCAACAATTTTTGAGGTCAATAAGTCAGATGCCATAACTGCCATGCTCTTTCAGTGGTGGGCACAATCAGCGACGGAACCACCTGATGTTTCTTGGGTCTTCTCTTTCGTTTCAAGGTTCTGCTCCGTCTCTCTCCGATGGACAAAGCAAATACGGCTCCTTGGCACTCATCTGATTCCTTCTCCATCTTGTAGAGATACAAGCAAACTCTCTCCCCCAAGCAGTTAACCTATCTGGCCCCTCCCCTTCACCACTTTCTGGATCTCTCCACATCACCTGGAGATTATCTAAAGATAGTGGAACTGCTCATACTGGACACTATCCTTTTGGTGGATTATAAAACCTGTCTGCCAGAGCCAGTGCATCTTTGTCGAAAATCAAGAAGTTAATAGTATAAAGGGCTAAATTTAGAAGTTCTTTAGGGTTACCTGTGGCTCCCCCTTTCTTTTGTTTTTTGGAGGAGCATCTTAATATCTCTCTATCTTCTCTCTACTATTGCCTGTCCTTGAGGATTAAAGGGTATGCTAGAGGTGTGTAAAATCTGATATTATGCACAAAAGTGTGCAAAATGTTTAGAAGTATATGCAGGTCCATTATCTGTTTTTATTGCTTGTGGCACACCCATAATTGCAAATGCTTGTATAAGGAATTCAGTGACGGGGGCAGGTAGGTGGTGCAGTGGATAGAGCACCAGTCCTGAATTCAGGAGGACCCTCGTTCAAATCTGGTCTCAGACACTTAACACTTCCTAGCTGTGTGACCCTGGGCAAGTCACTTAACCCCAGCCTCAGGGGAAAAAAAAAAAAAAGGAATTCCGTGACTACTCAGGCTGTCTCTTTTGCTGCTGGTAATGCAAAAGTGAATCCTGAAAAGTTGTCTACCACAACATGGATAAAAGACAGACGACCAAAAGATTTATAATGGGTACATCTATTTGCCAAATTTTACCATGAGGGTTCTTCCCTGGAGGGAGTGTAGGAGCATGGAAAGGAAGGCAAATTGGACAGGCTTTTACTATGCTCCTAGCTTCCTCTCTTGTTATTCCAAATTGTAAATGTAAAGCTGGAGCAGCCTGATGATATTTAGAATGAGATCCTTGGGCTTCCTGAAAATAAAGGAGTATTGGCCAACATGGTTAGAAGGCTATCTGCCTCTGAATTACTATCAAAAATAGGACCTGCAAGTGGACATGCAAGATATACATCTTACCTGGATGCTTTCTCACTTGCTCTTGAAGTTCCTTTAAAAGCTGACATATATTGGAAGCTACAAATTTTATTTGGGCTGTGGCAATTGTTTGTACCACACCCACTGAATAGGCTGAATCAGATATTATATTTATATCTCCTGGATAATAAGCAAGAGCTAGAATGATTGCATACAATTCATTCTTCTGAATGGACTGAAAAGGAGTTCTGACTGTTCTCTTTATAATTAGGTCACAAGAGTATATAGCACAAATATTATGTTTGGATGCATCTCTAAAGATAGTTGGTCCTTTAAGAGGAACTTTAGAAACATTTACTTCAAGAATCCATCGCCAATTATGTAATAGTCTGGTTATCTTTAATGGAGACCCGTGTGTAAGATTTGGAGCTGTGGCCATAAAATTTGCCACTCTGGAATAGTTTCACACACACATTAATTTGTGCATTAGTATAAAAGGTGTATATCTTGTTAGGTCTTATCCCAGATAATTGTACTGCTTGTTTAATGGCCTTTAATAAAATTCTAGCTACAAGCACCGGGTAAGGAATAAGGCTTTGTTCTGGTTGGGAGGTTCACCCACTCTATCACATTGTCTCCTTGATGAAGGACTGCTGTGGGTGCCTCTTTTGTAGCAAAAACTGATATTTCCAAGGGTTTTTGAGTGACTCTTTCAGCCACATTGGATAAAGCCAGTTCAACTTCTCTCAAAGCCTCTTGAGCTTCTTCTGTAAGATGGCCGGGTGAGTTTAAAGCACTATCTCTCTTTAAAATGTTATGCTGTGGTTGCAATTGATAGGTAATTAAGTCTAACACTGTACGCATCCATTGGATATCTTCTATCAATTTCTGAAAGTCATTTGAGGTGTTTAGCTTCTCTGTTCTTAAGGCAAGTTTTTGTACTGTAAGCACCTTAGGATATACTTCATATCCTAAATATTGAAAAGGAGAATGTCTTTGAATTTTTTTGGAGCTATGTGCAATTTGTAGTTCCGTAGTGTTTCTATGGTCTTTTGTAGACATGCTTCTAACATTTGTTCCTCAGGTGTACATCCCAATAGATCATCCATGTAATGTAATAACATTTTTGGAAATGCTTTTCTTACTGAAGTAAGAGCAGCAGCAATATACCTTTGACACATAGTAGGTCTGTTTTTCATTCCCTGTGGCAAAGTCATCCATTCATATCTTTTATAAGGCTCAGATAAGTTAATGCTGGGCAGTGAAAAAGGCAAATCTTTTCATATCCTCCTTATCTAGAGGGATAGAATAGAAACAATCCTTAATGTCTATAACTCAAAGAGGCCATTCTCTAGGCAATTGAGTAGGAGATGGAAGTCCAGTCTGAAGAGTTCCCATGGTTTCCATCTGTTCATTTACCTTTCTTAAATCAGTCAACATCCTCCATTTTCTAGATTTCTTTCTTACAACAAATACCAAGGAATTCCAAGGACTTAGAAAAGGTTGTAAGTGTCCTTGGTCAAGTTGCTCCTGTACTATATCTAATAAGGCCTAAATTTTATCACTAGCTAAGGGCCACTGTTCTATTCACACTGGTGTATCAGTTTTCCATTGAATAGTAATAGATGAGAGTGTTGGCAGGTCTTCAACAGCAGCTCTGCCTAAAAAACTGAAGGACTCATTTGTAATCCTAATTGTTGTAAAATGTCTCTTCCCCACAGATTGATAGAGATTTTTCAAACTATAAAAGGAGTAAAAACTCCTGTTTCACCTTCAAAAGTCCATCTCAAAGGAGTAGCACTAACTTCAGCTGCTATCAGTCCTCCTATGCCAGACATGTAGGTGGTCTGCCTTAATCTTTGGCCAGTGACTGGCCCAGTTGGCACCTCTAATGACTGTGCGATCTGCACCTGTGTCTACCAATTCTTCTAATGGTATGCCATTTATATAGATAGCATAGGACAGTCAGCTGTCATAGCTGCTGTCCAGAATATTCCTGGATTTTGTTGCTTGGCGTTAGAATCTGGGCAACTATCACCTGATTGCTTATTAGGAGTCTGTATCAATAAACCTGATGCTACTACTTCTCCTGGTTGATAAGTGACACATTGTCTACCTGTATTAGAGACTGGGATATTATCTATTGTTTTATTCTTCTCTAAAATTTAATGCTCTTTGGGAGCAGGTTTCTTAGGGGGCTTCTGGGAGCAGCCTTCGTTTCAGTTCAGTAATCACCCCAAATGCAGCCAGGTATTAAAGTCCAAATCTTTTATTGTCTCCTTCAAAGTCTTGTTTCCTTCACTTGGGGCTTAGCTAGTTTTTTTTCTGGAGGCCTATCTCTCTCCTTAGTTCTGAGAAGCCTTCTTTGGCTTCTGAATCTCCCAGACTGAATCCTGGTTGAGGCTCCTAGTTTATATATGCTCTCTTAAAGGTGTGAATCTTGTAGAACTCTAATAAGTACTTAGTACATGTACTGAACTAGAGAACTTAAATACCATACTAAATAAATCATTGTCTCTATCAATTCCACTGATTTAGCACCTTGTTTCAAGTTCTGGCCCATAACAATCTACACATTCCCCAGTTTTCCACATTATTGTATGGATGAAAACTGTTTTGTAAGTACTTTCAGGAGGTGAAATGGTTAAGCTTACTGTGCCTGGAGGCAAGAGATCCATAGGCTGGAGAGGAACAGATTTCACTCTTTCAGTTGTCCTAGCTACATATAATTATATTCTCCCCAATTGTAATTCCTTTTCCCCTGATTGATTATGTAATCCCTTTCTTCCATCAGATTGCTTCCTGGCTGATTGATCATATCTGGGTGTTGAACTTCTAAAGGCTCTCCGGGTGTAGCACTGGCTGCAATCATGCCCCAAGTATTTTTTGCTTTGGGCCCTGGAGCTAGGCCCTTCATCCCATTTCACCCCATGCCCAATGGAAGCCTTTGTTGCATTTTGGACATGGGATTTTGGGTCTTGTTTTCCTACCCTGTTTTCTCACTCTGTCTCTATGCCTACATTGAGCTTTCAGATGCCCTACTTTACCACATTGAAAGTAATGATGAATATTTCTGTAAGTTCCTTGCCAAAAGGGAACCTGTCTTCCCATGTTTGGATCTTGGGAAGTCTGAATCATAGCCTGGCTATAAAAGGTATTTGTGCCCACTGTGGCAAAGTATCTTATGATCTCTTCTAAAGGAGTCCTAGTATAATTCCTCTACAAACCTCATTAGCATTTTTTTTACAAGTTGCCTTATCATAATTTCTGTTGCTGCATTTTCACCATTAGTTTGTATGACAGCTGTCTGCAGACATTCCACAAATCAGCAAAGGGTTCATTTGGTCCTTGTGCAATTTTTGTAAAGGCCTCTCCTCTGTCCTGTTTATTTGAGATAGCCCCATGCTTTGATAGCAGCACCAGCAATTTGCTCATATGGTACTATGGGGTAATTAATCTGTGCTAAAATGTCTGCATAAGAACCTACACCTGTTAGTTGGTCATAGGTGATTGGAGGATTAACTCCACTATGACTATTTTGTTGGGCTTATATCCTACAGAGCTCACTGTTCATAAAGCCACAACAAGTTTTATCCAGGTTCTAAGCATGTCCTTGCTATAGATTTCCAATCCCTAGGGGTTAAGACTTCATAAGTCAAATTCTGTAATAACATCTTAACATAAGATGATGTAGCCCCATAAAGAGAGCAAGCCTTTTTCAGGTCTTTGAGGATTTCTATATCAAAAAGAGTGTATCTTCTACTTTTTTGACCTGAAGAGTTAAACTGTTGAATCACAAGATACATTTCTATTCTTAAATCAACTGTATTCTGCCCTTCCTCTTTGGCTTTAAGTTTGCCTTTTGCAATCTAGTCATGGGAGGGAGGTGATTGCTGGGGGGGAGATGCTGGTGATATCACTGCCCCTCCCACTCTTCCTTCTCCCTCCATCCTGGAAGGGAAAGTTGATGGGGGGGATGGGGAGGAATGTATCAAGAGTCTGCTCAGGTATAGGTGGAGTTGAAGCTGGGCTGTGAAAGTGAGAATCACTTCACCCTTCAATGGTGATATTGCCATTATTCTGTCCTTTGTTTTCCTCTTTTTTCTCCACTTCCTCATCTGGCTGTTCTTAAAACTTGTCTTTTTTCTATAACTTGTGGGATTCTTTAAGGCCAATTGTATTATGTTGTATATATCGAATGTTTCTTTGTAAATTGAATCAGGACCACTATCCTTATAATATTCACATAGTTGATCTCCTACTAGTTTCTAATTATCTGCCTCTATTTCTTCTTCCTTGAAGAACCAAGGGGACATATATTCTAATGTATCCACAAGTTCATCAATCTGCTCTCAAGTTACAATCAAATCCTGTCTTTTTATCAGTCTGAGTATGCTTCCTGTAGATCTCCTTCTGAGTGTGGTTGGGGGTGAGGGTGGGTATCTGCCCCATTTCAGCTAGAAAATGAGAGTTACTAGTTTAGCTCTTAACAAAGTAAGTTCCCTGCTTGTCTATTAAAATACTCACCCTATTTCCTGGTCACAGGGACTTCTTTAGTGAAATTAGGGTCCTTGGTTCACACGTTGGGCGCCAAAATGTAAAGTCCAGGCTAGCTCCCTGTAGGCCTCAGAGCCAGAGCCAGGATAAGCAAAATTGCCAGGAGTTTTGCCAAGGATCCTTCCTTGATTCTATAGTCCAGAATCTCCACGAATTTCCATACTTTTCTCCTCCACATCCTGAGGCCAAGTGAAGGTCTCTAGCCTCTCTCACTCCACCCCTTAATCCTTACCTACAATTCTCTTAACCCTAAGCATTGAGCTAGCATCAACTGTGAGAAGAGAAATACCAAACATATGCTAATAGAATTATTGTCCAATAGGTAATTAGCCTCAAGTGCTTGGCTGTCTGATTCAAGAACACCTTTTAAGAGTGTCAGCCCTTTACAGGTACACATATGAAAGGCATGAATATAGGAATGTGTTTATCCAGGGAATGTTTGCTGCAGGATGTGGAAATCAGAATGTGCAGAGCTGCCATTTTCCTCTGACATTTGTTTGAGTATTTTTGTTGTTGACGACTCGTGTGAGGAACATGTAGGGAAGAAACTCATTGTACAATTGTAGCCTTGTAGATCAACAGCTGTTTTTCAAGTTATAGTTTTAGAGAGTTGTGTCAGAGGCTTGGGAGGTCAGATAACTTCTCTAGGTTCATGTGGCCAAGATTTGTCAAGCATATAGGACTTGAACTCACAGAAATGCTGACTCAATTTGCTATGTATAGGTTGCCTCTCACCTGAAAGTAATTTTCTTAATATAAAGGGTTTCTCTTTTTCACTTTCCTTTTCCTTTCTCTGAAACATTTTTTCTAAGTGAGATGTCCTTTTAGGGCCATATTCTGATCATCAGTCTCATCCATCAAGTTTCAATGGTGCCGAGGTGGTCAAATTTGTCTCCTTGCTTTAGTTCATCTTGCTAGCATCCAGACAGTACATTTCTACACAGATATCTAAAGCCATTGCCTTTGATTGCTGTCTGCTACTCAAATTTTACTTTTTTGCTTGCTTCTACATTCATGTGAAGTTATTACTAAGAATGGGGTACTTAGATTTTGGCCTTTGGTCTGAATAGTGAGGCTGTTTATCTGAGAGGGATTCCTTTTTAAATATAATTTTAAATATAAGAGAAGTTTGATTTTCCTCTTTAGGGGCCAAGTCATCACTGTAATCACTAGAAAATGCAGAAGTATCCTTAGTAACTAAATTCTGTGCATGATGAAGGATTCCATTTAGCCACAGTTGTGGAACAAATGCTGAGAAAGGAATTCCAGCTATTTCAGCAGGAAAATGCAAAAGTAAATGCATATGTAATAAGCAGATCAACAGCTCATTTCCTGTCAGATGATTTTACCCCTGCATTATGCCATTTTGTGTGTTTCCTCTTCCAAAATCCCTGTGTGTCAAATCAGATTGGGATTCTATTCCCTAACATTAACACTTTGGCATTAGGGAGGACTATGTTTCAAGGCATCAATTCACCAGAGTAAGGATTATGTTATCAGGGAAACTAATGTGAAGTTCTCAAGGTGGCTTTGATTGCTCCACTAATCAGAAAATCACATATCTGTAAGCTGAAAGAGGGGATTGAAGTCTTTTAAAATGAGGTGAAAATGCTTTTAAGGAGATTTTGTAAATGACAAAAAATTCTTAAAGTGATAGTAATTATTATATCTACCTGTTTTTCCCAGGTAAGTTGTAGAGAGTTTATTTACATGGACTGATTTCAAATTAACAAGAAAAAATATAATGAGGTTCAAAGAGAAAAAAATAGCATTAAAAAGGAAAGCAAGTTGGACTAGTGACCATCAGAGAAGCCAAAAGGTAACTGACAGGTTTAAATTTTTGGTTTGGGAGAGAACTACAGTTTGGGCATACTTTGGTTAATTATACAACTAAAACGGTTTAAGTTTCAATTTCTTTTCTATTTTAAGTGTTAGAGAAATTAAGTCAGAAGCAGTACACCTTTAATAACAAACCTCCCATCATAATCTTCTTTAATACTTTGCTGGGCATTAGGAAGCATAATCTATTCTGCCCAGGTTACTGGGGATAAACTTATAGACATTAAAGCCTTCTTTATGAGAATTAAGTATTTTCTCATTATGAAGAATACTTTTCAATGAATGTCAAAGAATTTCCAAGTAAATACACATAGTATGCTATGCATTTTCTCATATACAAGGGACTCACCCAAAGCAGTATATCCACTTAAAATACATAAAGGACAATGTTGAGCCTTGAATTAATTAATGTTTAATTAATTTGTGAGAAGAAACATGGTACAGTTAGTCTAGGAGTTAAAAAGACCTGGATTTAAGTTCTATTCTGACACATACTCCTTTGTGACTACAGGTAAATCACATCTTGTCTTTCTCCCTGGCATCTCTCTAAGGCCATACATTACAAATAAATAGGAATTTGGAATCTGTGAAAAATAATTCCCACATTGGGAATTCCTGGCATCAATTAAATCACAGATCAGACCATTTAAAAATTAATTAGTAAGCTGGGACCCTTCTCACATCCCCATCGAAGCCTTTGAAATCAATGCATAAGTTTCAAGTACTTTTAGTCTATTTAAATTTGTGGCTTACAAACCCTAATCTGATGTTCCCTTTTTATGAAATCAAGTCATACCATATTAGTTCAAAGACAAAAAATGAAATAGGATAGCAAGGTTGTAACAAGAAATGAAACTGAGCAGCAAATATTTCCAACAACCAATATATGAATAACTATATACTCAAACTCCAAGAGAGACTCTGGATTAAGTCCCTATTTCATTCCTTCCTCATTTACATCTTATCAAGGGAAAGGACATAGTTTAAAGACACAAGGTTGGGCTGCAAGCTATACTGTATAATCATTTCTCATTCTTTTGAGACATAGACCACCTGGGGTTTGGTAAAGCCACCAGAATGAAGATTTCAAATGAATAAAATAAGGTTCATGGGGTGACACAGGAAATTAATTATATCAAAGTGAAGATGTATTTTTTCTTTCTCAAATTAATGGAACCCCTGAAATCTATCTATGGATCCCTTGCAAGTCTTTGTATCCTATGATAAGAATCCCTGCAGTAGATAATTGCACTTACTTTTGAAACTGTTGCCTCTGTATATGAGTTCTCTCCATTTATAGAATCCAAATGGGATGCTAGAATTTAGAAATGCTGTATTATGTTTACATACTTTATCTCTTCCTGTACTGCTAGTGCTCTTATCTCAATGTAGACTCAATCTTTTAGCTATTCTGCATCTATCCATTATACTACTAAGCTGCCTCCATTACTATCAAAAATGTTTCTGTTTCTATAAGCAAATTCATATGATTATGCTTTTTATTCAACACTTCTTTATTGACATATTTTACCCATGAACAGTCTTTTAGTTACATTCTTCGATCTTAGCAATTTTATGGGTTCGATTAAAGTCTCCATTATTGTTTACATTTGTTAAGTCCATTGACATGTATTTATCCTTGGCCATTACTATTCTGTGAGGTTTTATGTTTTCTAAAAGTATTCTGGGTTTTACTTGATCTAAGAACATCTATCAATCATTTTCCTCATTTGTTAATCTTTCCATAGATTCCTTTGGAGAATGGGCCCCATGACTTCTTTAATATTAAATCAGATTTTGTTTGGATACCTTCTAAATCTATTGCCACCCCTTTTAATGTTCCTAAAGTATGTGTTAAGATTAGAACTGTGTTAACTAACTGTGTTAATTGTTCTAAATGTATTTTTTCCCATTGAATTTTGACCAATGAGTCTTCAGACATACAAGCCACAGTTTTTCCTTGATAATTTTATGCTCATTCTGTCTTATCTGAAGAAGACTGTAAATATGGAGTTGGTTCTATTTGATTTTTAGTTTCAAACTCTAAGGTTTGAGATTCTTTTTTTCCTCCCTTGGTATACATTAAAAATGTTACACTTACTGAGTTCAAATGACATTTTGATATCACGAGGGAAGGTTTTTATGAGATGAAGAATCTTTTTAATGTGTTTTTCAGTGGAGTCATAAAACTTGATGTCATGAAGTAATTAATATAATCTTTTAGTGTGACTTTGACTTTGAAGTCATACTCATTTTTATTCAGGAAAATTAATACTGGAATTAGAGCTGAATAGAACTAAAACAATCTTAAATTTTTCCCTCTGGAAAATGTCATATCTTATTTAAATTGGTTTTTATTAAACTTTTTCATGGTGTGTTTTAAATAGAGAACAATTGTCCATGTTATCATTGTCATTGTGTTCATTGTTATCGTCATCATCATCATCATCATCATCATCATCATCATCATCATCAACATCATCATCATCATGTTGGGATATAAGCTTGTCTTTTGCAAAATGTCTTAAGGACAATTCCTCTGGCAGGCATTAAGATGAGGATGTTAAGTATTTCATCCTGTTCCTACACAATTTGGCTATCAGTTTTTGTTTGGATATGTTCTAAATCTATTCCCATTCCTTTTAATATTTCTAAAGTATGTATTAAGATTAGAACTTTGTTAATAAACTTCATATTTTTAACACTTCATGTAGTTTGAAGAATGAGTACTTGTTAGGGTGACATCTATTAACAATATTATTTAAAAATTTTTTTTTGGTCAATGTCCAGACAATATTGGGCAATAGTTTTTCAGTGATAATAGTGAGTTCATTCATTCAATAAACATTTATAAAGTGCCTACTATGCTCCAGGCATTGTACTAAGCACAGAAGACATTGTCCTGAGTGCTAGACAGCTTTACTACAGTTGATTTGTTGCATTTTGTAAGACATGTTGAGGAATTTATGATAATTTAGTTCCAAATATTATAGACAGATTATCATTTAGAAGCCTGAGATTACCAATCAAGGCCCATTATATAAGGAAACATGTATAACTATTCTTAATGTATCTACTACTTTTATATACATTGTTTCTTTTGAGATATAACCATCTAAAGTCAGCATTAAGTTATGGATTTCATCTCACCAAGGGTGTTATAAATTTATCTTATTAGTTAGAACTTTGAGGTTTTCTTGCTTGTGCATATAGTTTAAGTATTTTATGATTGGCTCCTTTCTTAGATTTTGTCTCCTGTGAATCATTAGGCATTTAATTCTATTCTTCTTCCTATCATAACTAACTATGAGGATATCTACTGACGTCTTTTCCTTTATCCATCTTTTTTTTTAAAATGGAAAAACTATTTGTATTAGATTTGCAAGGTGCCTAGAAAATATCACTTTTTGTTAAGCATAATTAGTGGGAGGGATGGAGCATTTTTCACTAGATCTGACTTCTTGAACATTGCAGCAATTTCTCTCTTCTATGATGGGAAAAGATTAGAGTACCTCATATCTTTTTTTCTTCTCAGTCTAGTTCCTCAGGAAATAATCTCTTAGGGTATACCTGTGATAGATCAGATGAACCTGATGAAAAGCCCATCATTCTATAATCCATAATTCAGAAGCTCCTCTTTCAAGGACTCTGCACTCCCACAGACTAGGTTTAGTCCCAGAGGATGACCCCAAAGGGGCAGATCCCTCTCTTTGGTTCTTTAACTTGATTCCAGAGTTTTATTCTATGGAAAATATGAATAAAGCAAAGCTATAGCTTTTGCCTAGGTTTTCCCAAATGTAGATTATTACTAGGTTCCTCACTCATCCATAGCCATTCAATGTACCACAGTGATATCAGATATGAGAGAGCATTATTTTTCCAGCAACAGAAAATGAATAAATTGCTTATGAACAAATAGAAAACCCCAAATAAATCACAAAGCCCATTTAACTTCACACAGAAGGAAAGACACTTTGATTTTTGACTACTGACACTCCCTATTCCCCTTGGACTTATACTATGTAAGCAACTTGAAGGGATAATGGGGTTTGCAAAACACATATCTATTACTCTGTTACTCATGTCTTTAATCCTTCAGATGCAGAGTGATTCTCTGTAGATATTTCTTTTCTTCCTTCTCTAGGAAGCATATTGCTGAGGAAATATCTCTCATAGAGGCCAATTCTTGACTTTAGGGATGCTTGATCTCTTAGGTACTAAAGATTGTCTTTGAAGTACCCCCTAAGGAATGGATTGTCATTCATTATTAGGAACTCTAGTCTTTATTCTGTGTTCAGGATTATAGAATCATAGATCTAGAACTGAAAAGGACCTGAGAGGCCTTCTATTTCAACCCCCTCATTTTACAGATGAGAAAATCAAGACTCATTGAAGTTGTTTCTTGCCCAAAGTCATACATATAGTATCAGAAGTAGAATTTAAATTCAAGTACTCTGATTCCAAAGTCAATATTCTTTCCATTGTACCACATTTCCATAGAAAAGAAAATAGCAAGGCAAAATGTAGTCAAGAATTGAATGTCTAATGCATTCCTTTCTCAGATCATATAAATAGATATAGATGGTTTGTTATATACTTCTTTTTCAGAACACTGTTTTCCATTCCTGGGGATGGGGAATTAGAGAACACTCCTACTTCACCCCATTTCACACTACACTTAAATTTGGAAGTCCACAGAAGACCACTGACATCTCAATTAGTCTTTACATATTAATGTGAAAAAGGAGGCTCTTGTGGAAAAAAGTCTATGTCCTCTGATTTTCATTCATCAATCATTAGAGGCTAATTGGTAATTAATTGGTTACTAATTAATAAAGTGATTCAAAGAATGACTATAATCATATCTCATTATCTTTCCTTCTAAACTCACTTCTTTTCTGAACTTCCTTATTTCTGTCCTTTGTTCTTCTTGAAAAACCCGTGCTACAGTCTGGTTAGCTGACATCTAATTTTTTTTATTATATATTTTTTTATAATATTATCCCTTGTATTCATTTTTCCAAATGATACCCCCCTCCCTCTACTCCCTCCCCCTGATGACAGGCAGTCCCATACATTTTACATGTGTTACAATATAACCTAGATACAATACATGTGTGTAAATACCATTTTCTTGTTTCACAATAAGCATTAGATTCCGAAGGTACATGTAACCTGGGCAGACAGATATTAGTGCTAACAATTTACATTCACTTCCCATTGTTTCTTCTCTGGGTGTAGCTACCTCTGTCCATCATTGATCAACTGGAAGTGAGTTGGCTCTTCTTTATGTTGAAGATTTCCACTTCCATCAGAATACATCCTCATACAGTGTTGTTGTTGAAGTGTACAGTGATCTTCTGGTTCTTCTCATTTCACTCAGCATCAGTTGATGTAAGTCCCTCCAAGCCTCTCTGTATTCCTCCTGCTGGTCATTTCTTACAGAGCAATAATATTCCATAACCTCCATATACCATAATTTACCCAACCATGCTCCAACTGATGGACATCCATTCATCTTCCAGTTTCTAGCTACAACAAAAAGAGCTACCACAAACATTTTGGCACATACAGGTCTCTTTCCGCTCTTTAGTATTTCTTTGGGATATAAGCCCAGTAGTAGTACTGCTGGGTCAAAGGGTATGCACAGTTTGATAACTTTTTGGGCATAGTTCCAAATTGCTCTCCAGAAAGGCTGGATTCTTTCACAACTCCACCAACAATGTATCAGTGTCCCAGCTCTTCCACATCCCCTCCAACATTCATCATTATTTGTTCCTGTCATCTTAGCCAATCTGACAGGTGTGTAGTGGTATCTCAGAGTTGTCTTAATTTGCATTTCTCTGATCAGTAGTGATTTGGAATACTCTTTCATATGAGTGGAAATGGTTTCAATTTCATCATCTGAGAATTGTCTGTTCATATCCTTTGACCATTTATCAATTGGAGAATGGTTTGGTTTCTTATAAATTAGGGTCAGTTCTCTATATATTTTGGAAATGAGACCTTTCTGACATCTAATTTTACCTGTTCTTCAGGTCTTTCAATCAATGCTTCAGGAGACAAAATGTATAATGTCAAAAATGTAAAAGGTACCAACATTTTTCTATTCATCTAAGTTTATAACATTACTATAAATCTTGATGCCTCATTCTCATTTACCTTGGATAGACTACAAATTACCAAATCTTATCATTTCTATCATGACATTTCTTGCATCTTTCCTCTTAATCATCACTCACTCTTACATGGCCTAATTCAGGTCCTCTTTTTCCTTTTAATGGATTATTGCAATAACCTTTTGAATGCACACAGCTGTCAAAATGATTTTTCTAAAGTTCAGGTCATTACATGTTGTTCCACATATATAACTACCCACATGCATTCATGTATATACACATATGTGTATATATTAAACCTCCTGTATATATACATATACATGGGACAGTATGTTTATTTAAAATTTCTATACATATATTTGTATAATATATTCACATATGTGTATATTAAAATACATTATATATGAAAAAATATATATATACATATATGCATATGTATATATATCTATATTTATATAAAAATTCCCAGAATATAAGTTTTTAAGTGAAGAGACTATTTTGCTTTTATCTCTATATCCAAAGAGCCTAAACATTGCCTGACACATAGCACATGATTCATAAATTATTGTGGATTGATTATATCCCTTTCCTTGCTTTGTCCTACTGACGTAGGTTGAAGAGGAAGAAGCAGCACAAGAAATGAGACTTGGACTATGTTTATTGGTTTTTGGCTCCTGGAAATAATGATGGAAAGAGCTGAAGAGCAGTTGGAAGTGGGTGTCAGCCAAGGTACAGAAAGAAAGTGATATTAAGATATAGACTAGACTGTAGCATGGATTTTTCAAGAAGGACAAAAGACAGAGAAGAAGAAAGTAATGGTAATAGAGCATTGGTATATTTTCCCTCTTGATCATTTAGGATTAAGAGACTAGGGCTTATCATACTCCATGATTGTTTATTCACATCTGACTGATATAAAGAGAAGCAGAGAGGTCTCTTACCCTTTGAATTTTATGATGTTAGAATGATAACCAAGAAATTCTATTGCTTTACTGTCCATATTTACTCCTTTTTCCTTTTTTATTTGTGAGAATTAGGAGGTCAGAATCAAAATCTGAATGTGAATGCTTTTTGAACTCCTAAGATTTTTTTTTTTTTTTTGAGGGGTAGTTTCCCTCCCACAAATAGAAGTTAGAATTAGAACTTGGACTGTGTACCTTGAACTCTTGGTTTTTGCTTGCTGGCATTCTAAAAAATAGTTTGGGCTACTTGGTTTGGGAGGAGCCTATATAGTGATTGTTTTAAGAATTTGGTTTTATTCCTTTTTTTTCTAATGTGATGAGTAAAGAACTGCATATAGCTATGCCATGCTTATATGACTGACTTTTTTGGAAAGCAGCAAAAAAGATAAGTGGGTAAAATTTTCTTGGTGTGTAGGGGTTGAGTCAAGAATTTAATAGGATAAATTTACACATACAATAAATCCTTAGACTAATGAGATATGCTCTATGCCGCAGGAGGGAACATCTAATGAATAGAAGTAGCCAACTCTATGGTAGCCATAGTTTGGTATTACTCTACAGTTTCCTCTGTTGTTAGATGGAGAATGCAAATATTGGATTGAGGGTGTGTCTGATTGTACTTAGACTTTATTATTGAATAGATTCAAGGACATAAGTTAGTAGTATCCTCTGATGATTTAACTCTGAAACATTGTCTAATCACATCATTCAAAGACTTTATTAATCAAATAGGGTTTGTTTTTTGATCATTTCTTCTTCCCCACCTTTAAAAAATTATATATACATATGTGTGTACATATATATCTATATCGATATTTTACCAAATTCTCCCCTCCAAATCTAGAGAGGTATGCTTGTAATAAAGAATAAAGATGAATTTTAAAAAAAGTCTATAGTCCCCTATCTTTGCCAAGAAGGCAGGGAAATACATTTTCTCATTCTTCTGGGCCAAGTTTGATAACTGTAATTTTAGAAGATCCAATTTCATTATGTTAATTTTCCAGTTTCCATTGTTGGAATTATAGTGTATGTTGTTTTCCTGGACTTACTTACCATACTTTGCATTAATTCATGTCTTCTCATGCTTCTCTGAATTCTTCATATTCATCATCTCTTGCACAAAACTGATATTCCATTATGTTCATGCATCATAATTTATTTAACCACAATTTTATGTCTAGTTCTTTGCTGTTTGAATATTTTGTTGCATGTAAGACTTTTTATTTGTTTTTGAACATCTTAGAATAGTACTTGTTCCAACCAGCAGAAGAGTTCCTGAGTTAAAGAATATGGATGTTTTAGAAAGGATTGTGTCCTCTCTCTCTGTCCTATACCACCACCACCACTATTATTAATTTTGCAGTATTTATATGATTATAGATATTTTGCTAATTTCACTTTTCCCTACTCCTATTCATTATGCCCTGTCCCCCCAAGTTTATAGACTATCCTTTCCATTTAATTATTTTCTTGCTTGCTTTGGGCGTCTCCTTACTATTTTCTTTTCTTTTAAAAATATGTTTTAGATATAAAATGATTTCTCTGGGGGCTACTTTAGCTGCAAACTAAATAGTATGACATCCTGAACAATGAGTGGGCCAAAGACCAAATCACTGATACAATTAATACTTATGAAAAAGAGAAAGATAACAATGAGACATCCACCCACTACTCTCAAGCCACAGGAAGCACATCTTATCTGTCTTTGTATCCTTTGGTGTCTATCAGTCAATCATTTTTTTCTCTAGTTATTTAGTGTACATTTCTATACCTTCTTTCATGGATCTCTGTCTGACTAATGGTCAATTTGCCTTTACATTTTATCTTTATCTGTTTTTTTACTCTTATTTATTACCTCTATCTATCTGCGCACTTATCTGTCTATCATCTGATTTTTCCTATAAAAGGAGAGTTGCTGGGTAAGAAAAAGAAGATTTAATCTGGCATGATCAAGGTTCTGTCCCCACCTCCCATTTCTATGGGGTGACAGGCAGCAGAGTTTTTGTAGGTCAATCCCATGGTTATTTTGTAGATCGGAAAAGGGTTTCCAATGTAGTTGCGAGCCCTTTTGTCTCAAGGACCTAATTCCTTTTTTCTTTTCTGGGGGATAAATTTGCCTATTGGGCATGGTGCCCTAGAGTAAGCAGGTCAACATAGCTCTGGGGAGATGGATGGTGCAGCCCCTCCAGGTCAGGCATTTTCTTGAAATTACATGAATCTTTCATATAGACAGCAGCCTGGATGCCCCATATTTGGTGAAAAAAAATAAAAGAGACTTACTCAATGGGCTGGAGTAGGCTTCTATGTTCTTTTGAATCATTAGGCTGCCATGATCCTCTCTGCACCCAAGGTTTGTACTGGTCTCACCAAAGTTTATCAGCATTTGTTGTTGAGGAGAATGCTTAAATCAAGAATAATACAGTTTGTTTTCATATAAAATGTGACCCACATTTCTTATTCCACATGATCAGCCCTAGCACATTTGTAGGCAGCAGGGAAAGAATTCCTACATTGAAATTGAAGCCAAAAGCATTATTGCAGTGCCAGTAGTCACATTACTGTGGGCAGTCTAAGAAATAGGTGTGAATGGTTGTCTGGTTTTAGGGAATCAGTTTAACTTGTATTTTTTCAGGAGGGCCGTTTTTGTTTGTGTGAAATATGCAAGGAAGTGGTCTCTGTGATCCAGGTGTAATAGGAAGCAACATAGGATCTGGGAACCCGAGTTTCAATCCTGGCTTTTCTATGAATGTCTGACCTTCCACAAATCATTTAACTTTTTAGGACCTCAATATTTTCAGCTACAAAATGGGGATAGAATTGGACTAGAAGGGCTTTATGTCTGGATACAACAAAACTATGTAGTTAGAAGCAGGGATTTAACTGATCTGTCCCATTTTATTTTTTTACCTAAAAGTAGGACTATGCTAGGAATAATCTTTGCAGAATGGAGGAAGATCTTCTCTAAGCCCCTGCAATATGGGAGAATGGAGCTTATTAAAAGTTAAATCCTTTATTTTAAAAGGTTAAATCAGAAATTACTTAAAGTAATTTGAGCTAAATGTATTGAATAAGGAGCTCATCAATCCCATCCCAGCTGTTCTGACATAAGAAAGAATCTCTCTGAAAAGAGCTCTTTGTATCTTTCCCAAAGTACATTAGATCTGATATTCTGGGAAAAGGAAAGAGGGGTTTTGGCAAAAGAATAAACATGAAGGTGGGCAGGACTTCTAGGCCAGGGTTGTGATGAAGAATGTGAACTGGTAGAAGCAGATAGAGGCAGGAGGTGCCAGTGGCTGGGAATTCCTGAGCCAGGCTGGCAACTGGGAGAATAGTGATGACTAGGTTGAGCTACAAGAAAGAGACCCAACAAATAGGATGTTGATTCATGGATTAAAAGAGTAAGGGAGATAGTCAGGACCCAAAGGAGAAGCAGACAAGTAGAGAACTGCTGATACTATTCTTCAGTGAAGTTTTCAACAATCTCAGAGAGAAGGAACTATCTAGTCTAGTTCAGACATACAAAGAATTTTCAAAGAATTATAACATACCCAACTAATGGTATCCAGGATTTCCTTGAAGAAGAATTCGCCTTCCATTTTAGGTAGTCCATTCCACTTTTAGATATCTGATTGTTAGAAATTTTTTGCTGCCAACAAGCCTAACTTAGTGTTTGGGCAATTTCCATTCATTGTTCCTAGTTCTCCCTTCTGGGGCCAAAGAGCACAAGTCTTTTTTTTTTTTTTTATTTTAAAGATGGGTTCTCCCTATTTCACCTAGGCTAGAAGTACAGTGACCACTCATGGATCTGATTTCACTACTAATCCCACAGCTAATTGGCATAGAACCTTTGACCTCCTTTATTTTTAACTATCCTAGTTCATCTCTCCATATATAGCAATGTGGTCCTCTATTCCTGGAGGTCCGCTGTATTGATATTAGATAATGTATGCTTTAGCTTTGGCCCTATCGCAATTTAGAATACCCAAGCTCAAGGGATGGTTCCATTAGCCTCAACCTATTTAGTAGCAAAGAATGCAGGTGTGCACCACCATTTATACAGTTTAAACAGAACAAACTTAATCCTACTTATATGACAGTTTTTTTATATGCTCTATAATTTTCATATACTTACTAATGTCCTCTTTGAGTCTTTTTTTTTTTTTTACAACTTCCTGGTTGCCTTCTGGATACTCTTTATCTTATTAATATCATTCTTCAATTGTGGTGTCTAAAACTAATGAAAATACTCTAGATGTGATCTTACCAGAGAAGAGGACTTTGGAACTATCACTTTTCTTTCCTTACAAATTATGTTTTTTAATGCAGCACCAAATCATATTAGTTTATTTGACTGCCATATCACATTACTGATGCTCATAGAATTTGCTTTCCACTAAAAACCTCTAGATATTTTTCAGAACTTCTGTTTATATCTTCTTTTACTTGTGAAATCAACTTTTCTATCTACAGGTAAGATAATTATGTTTCAATTTAATCTCATTAGATTTAACTCAGGATCTGACTGGATCTTTTTGGATACTGATTCTGTCATCCAGTTAATTAAGATTTGTCCTCATTCTCTTCCTACCTCCCCAATTAGTAAACATTCTAAAGTACATTTTCCCATAATAATTTCAAAAAAGAGGAGTAAAGATGCAAGAGAGTGAAAGGGTTAAATTATAATATGATATAGTGCAACAAACATTTGTAAATTAATATACAAAGAGATAAAACTAAGAAATTGTCAGTATTTCTTTCAAGCCCTGAAATATGTGATAACTTACTAGACCAACTTTGATCAGCAATAGTATCAAAGGACAAGACTAGTAAAAGAGAGGTGAAATAATTTAATTAATTCTGTCTTGCAGCATTATTTTGTCATATTTATTAATTAAATATTGTTTATTGAATGAATGATTGGTGGCAGAGTATTGGAACATAAGGATTCAATGAGAAAGGAAAAATACTTTAAGCCCTCATTATCTTTCACTTGGCCTATCAGAATAGCCTTGTAATTGATCTCTCTATAGTTAGTTGCTCACTTCTTATTGTTAACCCAGTTTCCAAAGTAATACTATGAAAGTGCAAGTCTGACTATGTCTTTTGTCTACTCAAGATATAACACTGGTTTCCAAAGACATTAGGATAAAATCCAAACTCCTTTATATGGCATTTGATACCCTTGTGGGTTCACTTTATTATTATGGAATAATCACACATCCCTTCCCTGCTCCCTAAGCATATTATGATTTAACCAAATTGACTTGCTTCTTATTCTAGGTTCATGCTAATGTATATGCTGCTTCAACTCTCACTTCTAGGCATCTTTAGAAGAATATATTTATTTCTTCCTTGAATAATTCACCTCTTTACCCCAGCCTATTGGAACTCCTAGCTCCTTTCAATAAGCAGTTCAAGTGCTACTTTCTCCAAGAAGTTTCCTCTTTCTCCTCATTGTTAGTTACTATGAGAAATGAATGGGCATTTGGTTTCCACAGTTATGAAAATTAAATAAGAAAAATGAAACAAATTAGAAAATTAAAACCAACAAAGACATAAAAGAATAATCAGGGGTGGAGGTATTATATTTAAACTTTGCCTCTATAAGAATGTAAGCTCCTTGGGAGCAGGGACTGGCTTTGTAATCAGGATGGTGGCCTGAGATTTGAAAAGAATTCTTCTTAAACATCTGCCAGGTTTACAGGAATTAGGATAGAGAGGGGCCCTATTATGAGTTTGGAACTGAATTCATTAAGAAAGGAGGAAGAATGTTTCTAATGAATTTTTTGCCCAATCATGTAAAATGACCCATGAAATAAAAACGAAAAGCATATGAATAAAACAATTAAAAAAAAAGAATTCTTTTTTACTTTTCCCTTTCTAGAATGTAAGCTCCTTGGGTCCTGGGACTATGGTTATATAACTTCTGAAACATCCAATTAATGGGGAATCAGGGAGGGAATTGTGCTTCAGGATAGGAAATAAAATGCTACCTTTGCTGTTCCAAAAGTGTATCTGATGAAGTTTAGAATTGGGATACCTAAATGAAATTAGGTTTAATTGAGGTCTAGTGGCAGGTTCGGGGTACAGGGAGTCAAATAGAGCTCCCCTGCAATCCTTTGGATTCGGCGTAAGGACACAGAGTTAAATGAGGTCTAGTAGCGGCACAAGAGTCCCCTGTAAAGGAATTTACAGACCCCAAAACCTAAATTGATAAAAGAGGTTTATTATGGGGTTTGGAAGTAAAGTTAAAGTCTAGTTAGTAAAGTTGAAGGTAGAGATAAAGGCACTAGAACCAGGATTCCAGTAGGCAGAGATCCTTGGCATGCCAACCATAAGGCTGTCATATTTGGGACCTCTGCAAAGAGAGAGAGCTCCAGCTTGGCTCTTTTATAAGGAGAGATTTAGCTAAAGGATCCTGTGGGTGAAGTCCCAAGTTGGTTCCTCACTGGGTTTCAGTGAGGGCTAGAATTTGCTAGGTGGGGGTTGGGAAACCTGAGCAGGTCATTAGAATGGGGGCTGGGACAGCCCAAGTTGGCTCAGATCCTATGGGGGTTGTGAGAGCCTGGATATCTCCTATTGGAATACAAAAAGGTGCTTTTGACCAGGACTTGTGAATCAAAGGTCCTAGATTTTTGAATTGATCAGCTAGGAGGGGCTGAGAATCAGAAAAGAATAAATCAATCTGAAAGGACTAGTCTTAAAGGGACCACAATCCGTATCATATCTACTAAACTAGGAACCCATTCTTGCAAGAATGTAAAATCTTTTCTGCATTTATCAGAGTCAGTGGAGTTCTTGGTAAGATATTTTGTTTCTTACATTTCCATTCTCCAATATTGTGTATTATTTTTTAGATCCTATAGTTACTCATATATATATATATATATATATATATATATATCTTCCAAGTAGAATATGATCACTTTGAGAAAATGGACAGTCTCTCTTTTGAATTTGTATCCCTAGTGCCTGACACAATTGCCTGCCATGTAATAAGTACTTAATACATGCTTACGAATTAATTGAATATATCAATAATAACTCAATAAAGTTTTAGGCCTCATTCAGAGCTAGGCTCTTGAGAATATATGAATTTAATTCCTTCCTAACTCACCTCTTGGGCCCTTTTCTATACTGCAGTCATCAAAATAACAAGGGCATGGAATATCCAATAGGTTTATTCAAATGCATGTGAAGAACAGAAAAGGCTCCAGTAGTCACATTTACCTACTTTAGTAGATTTCCAGTCTCTTCTTTTCTTCCCTTTGAATGGGATAAACTGAGTGAAGACCTCTCACAAAGATGTGGCTTCAACCTATGTCCTTCAGACTTTGCAATAAAAAGTTGAGCTACAGCTAAAAAGCTGCAGGTGTTCAATTGTCTTGGATGAGCATTTCCCCTCTGGTTCCCCCCACCTCTTAATCAACATTTAATTAATTAATGATAAAGAGTTTGTTATTTACTAGTATTCTTTTGTTTCTGGGATAGATTTCTATATTTGGAGTGTAAGCTTGGATTCTCCAGACAATGGGTGAAAAGGTCAAGGGGGGGGGACTTCTGTTTTAGGGTCTATATAATCATGTGTTTTGCAGTTTGTGTTTTGCACTCCTTTACTGAAAACACCTTGTCTGTTAAGAGATATCCTTTCTTACAAGATTGTAATAAATCCTTTTTTGCCTTTTTTTTTTTTTTTAACCTTGAGAGTCTTTGATCTTAATTTGGGTAAGGGTCACTGTTCCACATAGTTTTGGGGACTCTTCTGGGATATTTATTGTTTGTGAGGGGTCTCTCCTATATTGAATCCTTGGACAAGCACCCTTGGTGGTCGTCAGACTCAGTTTGGGAACTCCTGTTTTGATCAGATAAATGTCTGAAGAGAGACTCTGAGAAAGCAAAAACAAAAGTGGGCTAGCAATGATAGAGGATTAATTAGCTCAGATAAACCAGCTGTGAAAAGTTTGAAATCAGTCAGGTAAGTGTACAACCCAGGTAGGTAAAGGAACTATGAGTGGGGAGATACTCTAAGTGGTTCAAGTCTATAAAAGGACTTTCCCTTTGCCAAGAATTGATGAGCTGCCTGGGTGATTGGGGGATTGGAGTTAAGAGAATTTAGGCTGGCCTGGATTCTTCTGGGGTTTGTGCTAGAGCTCCATTTCCCTTGGATATTGAAAAATTCTAAGCAGTTTAAAGTCTGTAAAAGCACTCCTATTTTCCTTTAGTAAGATTGTTATAAACTGTGTCCCCCTGATCTTTGGTGGGGGATGGATGGACCTGGATAAGAGAAACCCTAAAATCTCAACCTTTGGGAGGGGCCTCACCCTCCTGTTCTTAGGGAAACTCCCATGGGGATCTCCACCTACAATTCAATTGGATATCTTGATCTGAGACATAATTTATTGAATAGAAAATTAGTCCCTCAAATTCATCTAGAGATTACTCCCTAGCCCTGGGCCACAAAAACACAATATAACCAAAGGCTGAACCCCAAATCTTTGCTAATTCTTGGTCAGGAAAGCCCACTCAGGTGTTTCTCAGTGTAAACCCATCTTTGCTAAAAACCCTAACAGGATTTGGCCCAGTGAGAAGTTGTTTCTTCTCAGTGTAAACCCATCTTTGCTAAAAAAACCTACCTGTGCTAATTCCTTTTGGAAGAGCCTGCTGAGAAGTTGTTTTCTCAGTGTAATAAACCCATTATTTTTTGCCACAAACCTTGCCTGTATTCGGAACTGCAAATTCTTTTGCAAAAACCTGTGATACTGGCTTGACTATTTCTCACACCTCAAAAAGATCAGCTGAGTCCTCCAACAAAAAGGATAAAATACTGTGAACCTTGGGAAAGGAACAATCTAAGGTAGCTGGTTCTAAAAATCTATCTAGTGTCCCTGGAAGATAGCCTTTTAGGAAGAATTAGGATGAAATACCAAAATATATAGGAATTAAATACTATTGTTTTGTTTGGGTAGGTGCCCTACTCAGAGAAACAGTTGATTTTTCAAGGAGATTTCTCCTAGGCTCCTAGGACTGGGGTTCCAGAACTCACCTCCTCACTTCCACTCCAAGTGGGGCCAAGAACTGGAGTTTGATTGATTTAGAAATGCAGTTTGTATTTATGTGTGTGTGAGCCTGTGTTTTGTCTTCTGTGGTTTAGTCAGCCAAATTACAAAGGAAAAAATCTGGCTATTTGGGATTTAAAAATACTTGTTTTGTACATAATTGGTCTTCTACAAATAGCTTTTAGCTAGAAAGAGGAAGGACTAGTTCTGAGATGTGGCAGTTAAAAACTTTCCTTATCAAAAAAGAAAAAAAAGAAACCCTGACATTTCTGTGGACCGAAAACTTGCCAATTTGGGTCTGCAGAAATAGTTAAAGTTATAGAATCACTAAACCATTTTTAGCAGATTCTGGGGTTTTTAAAGAAACTAAGTTTTAAGTTGCTGGGCACTATTTCTCAGCTAGCTAACTTAAATTAGTCTATTGTATTTTTAAGTAGGCCTAATTGATATGAGTAAAAGCCTTCTGAGGAACTGACCCTGAAGTTTACAGAAAAAAATTGCAAAAGAAAAGAAAAAAAAATATTCTCTGGGATTTCCAAGCTTCTTTCCCTTGGAGAGGCTTGTGAAATCTGTCCTTGCTAGGCTGAAATTCCTAGCTGGGCTGGATTCTTTTGAGACTTGTGCTGATGCCCCAACATCTTTGACACACTCTTTCCCTTCTTCTTCCTCCATTTCTGGCACTGAGGATGGGCTAGTCACTGGGTCACAGACCTGCAGCTGGGTTCAAATTTCTTCTACCATCTCCTGCAGGGTTCTAAAGTCCATGAATTATTTAAACCTCTGTAGATAGACTTGAAAGAGCAGTTTTCTGCCACCTTAAATTTTAGGGCTATGCATGTTTAAATTGCAATTCTGATTCTGAAATTGTATGAGATAATTACTATTAGCTAGTGTGTGCTAAATTTGTGAACTTGTTTATTCTAGTATAAGATTTTTAGAAATATGTGTGTGGAAGGTAAGCTTGTATAGGACTGCCCTTGGTGCTCTCCCATAGGCAAAATCACTGCTCAATGAAGTGGTGGCCAAAGATCTCTGAAGACCTTGATTGAGGTAGAAGCACTATACTAGACAGTAGACAGAGATTCTTCCAAGGATTTGGAAATTAGGAGTAACTGGTAATAGTGGTTTCTGAGTGGGGAGGAGCAACAAATGGCGCCCAACATGGGGCACTGTAAATTAAGATACGGTAGCTATCCACCTGGGAGGGAAGGCAGTGAAGCAATATGGATGTAGGTATGAGTCTACTTACGATCATGCTCGAGGACAGTCACATGCAAGCTTAAGATCTTTTATTCCACATGTTCATATCTTACTCTTCTGACCTCCTGCTCACTCTTAGTTAACTCCTAGTAAAACTCCCAGTAGGACTCCCTGTAAAACTCTTCCTACTTCCTGGTTCCCACAGCTTATATAGCATCTATGAGGTCACACGCACAGTCAATTAAAGAAGGAGACTCCTCCCATAGATGATTCGGATCTCAATGCAACCAGAGCTCCTGCCTACAGAAAGATCCCCCTACATCTGGGGATCTTAGGCTTTAAAGTTTCTGTACTTCCTAATTGTCCCATGCATGGCTCCTCTCCTGACCCTTACATGTGTGTACTAATATTGAAGTATTGCTACCAGAAACTTAAATTTGCATTTGATTTGATTTCAAGTTAAAAAGTTTGGTTCTCTGGTAACTTATCTAAAGAGGTCACATGTTTGTATCTCCTAATTAGACCATGTTACTTTCTAAATTGTATATTGGGTAATTTGTAAAAATTGTATGAGCTGTATTTTAATATTTTGTCAAGATATGTGGTATAAATTTTGTGAAATTTGGTCCAAAGTTATTTAGATATTACTTATATTCTGAATCTTAAGGTTTGCCTTGTTTTTTTTCCTTTTTTCAAAGAAGTAAAAGCAAGGAAATTAGAGTATAGGGATATGTATAATTGCGAAATAAACTATATCTGAAAAGTGTGTAACATGTCAAGATAATAAGAAGGTATGAGGAGGTGTCCTTCTGGAGAGAGGGAGTCTGGCTCCAAAATATTCAAGTTAGGTTTTAATAAAATGACCCCAGTGGGGATGGATGGAAGGTTTTCCCTGGGCTCTGCTATTTTAAGAGGGATTAGTGGAATGATATTGGAACAAATTGAACTAAGTATGGATTGATAGAGACTATTGATTCTGATAAAGGAACATATTTTAACTTTTAAGGTTTTATGAGAAATAATGGGAAGGGATTACAAATTGAGTGGCAATTTCATACAACTGGGCACCTGCCCTCATAAGGGAAAGTAAAAAGAATAAATCAGATTTTTAAGAAACGGATTACTAAATAGATGGCCTTCGATGAAATGTTTGCTTATTGCTTTGTTAAAGAATTACAGCTGTTCCCAGAAATGAAATGGGACTTTCCCCATATAAAATTGGTTTATTTTATTTGGGAGTAAATAGATAAAGAAGACCTTCCTCTGAAACAAAGGATAAATGTTTAAGGAATTATATACTGGTAATATCCTTATCCCTTTTAACCCGTAGAAAGCAAGGATTGATAGCCAAGACAACAACTTTGGAGTTTGCAATTCCAGGAGAGTGGGTGCTTACTAAGTCCTAGAAGAAGCAGAGAAGTTCCTTACCAGACCTTATAGATGCCTGAGACTGCAAATATGGAGGCTGAGAACAACAAGCTTAAAGAACCTTAAGAATGGACTGTTAAAGACAATTTGTAACCTCTAAAACTGACTTTGCATTTAGGAATGTTTTGTGGGAGGGGAGATCAATTGTGTTTAGAGGAATTTTAACAACACTGGTATTGTATCTGTTATTTGTATTTCTAGAAAAGTTTATAGAGACCCCTCTATTGGAGGAAGTTGAATTAACATTTTTTTTAGAATAAAGAAACTATTAATATTAATTCTGATATGGTTGATTAATGTGAAATTAGGACAGTATATTCTATATTGTAGGTGAGTTTTAATTGGTTGTATTGAGTCATTTTAAAGTCGTTCCCATTCTTAAGGGAATTCTGAGAACAATGCTCTATGTCTTTGTTCCTTTGAACATAGTTAACACCTGAGCGTGTTTTGATGTAGATTCGTTAATGAGTAAAATGATTTGTATAATGTTGAATTTAAAACCCATCTAGTTAGATATGAAGATAAGCTACAAACTTTCTAGGATGAATTTCTTACTATTATCAATATAAAATTATAGTCAATACTTATTTAGGATATGTGATCCTTGAGAGCTAAATTCACATGAAGCTTTGATTAATGAGACTAGTTATTTGAGATAAAATATCTTTGGACTGCAGCTGATATTATTTGGAGTTTTGAATCCAGGTATGGTTATCATCAAGCCAGTAATCCACTAACTGAAAGGAATATGCCACAAGGTACTCAGAGGAATGTGATCCTGAATTGTTACAAGTGGACATTAGTATCTGAGCAAGAATTGGGAAGACAACCTCAGCCTCTGTTAAGGTAGAATCCTTCTGACTCAGTTTCCTAGTGATGTTCCTGTGACTAAGAACCTACCTGATTTATCCATGAATCTGTCTATAAGGTGGAATTGTTATTGCATACAATTAGCTAAGGATGCTTTATCCTGTCATGTGCTCTCAGGATGAGGCCTGAAGGACCAGTTTTGATGCTATTATAATCATGTCCCTGCTTTTTCCTCTTATAACAAATTTCTATAATCAGGGTAAGTGTTTAGTAGAAGCTATGAGCACAATTCAAGTATGTAAAATCTTTCAGTTTCCTATCTGAAAATATGGAGTCATTATATCTTATGTATATATATATATATATATATATATATATATATATATATATATATATATAAAATTTCAATATATTTCTAATATATATAAAGTAGGTAAGTGAATATTTGGCTTAGTCATCTATCTGTTGCTATGTCTGTCTTTCTGTTATCATTTCTGTTGTTGCTGACTTTCCTGATAAGCATCTTTATTTGTGAAGCATTGCTTACTCTAATTACTGGGGGCACAACTGGTTGGGGGAATAGATGGTCCCAGATGGGAGTTGTATGATGAATTTGTATGATGAATAGGCTCATTAGACTTCAAGCCATGGTCTAAATAATTACTAACCAGATGACACAAGCATTGGATTTGTTGAGACCAGGCCACTCAGATTAGAGAAGCAGTACTCCAGTATAGATTGGTAACTACTTGTTGGCTGAAGAAGGTAAAGTTTGTGGAAAATTAAATTTTTGCTATCTGAAAACTGATAATGGATAGGAAGTGAAAGAAATTGCCAAAGACATCAGAAAACTGGCCTATGTCCCATTCCAGACCTGGTCCTTACTGATATGATCTATGGTATGGGGTTTGTCACCAGATGATGGCAGGCCCCAAAAGCAGGGTTTCAGTCATGAAGAATTCACAATGGCCATTCTCTTTGGCAAAAAGTAGATTTTTGGGGCGGAATAGGCTACAGACAAAATGAAGGGATACAATAAACATCAGGAATGGTAAATATAAAATAGAATTGGGAGAGCATATGAAAGATAAGTTGCAGCATGCTCTTAGCTGACAGGTTAAATGCTGAAAGGGATGTAGTATCTGAAAAGTTAGCTGTAAGTAGGAGGAATAGGGTTAGAAAGCATAGTAGAGTTAGGGGAGATACCATGTAGTGTGGGGGAAGGGAAAAGATACCACAAGGCAGAATGCTGTCTTTGGTGGGCTGATCCAAAGGAAGATAGCATCCATGGAATGGGCCACAAGTAGGCTCTATAGGGAAAATATAGAAATATATTGAAATATATTGAAATTATATATATACATATAACCTCAGATACATGCTTGGGATTTCCACAGCAGATGGGTTTCAGGAACTTGACATAACTTGGATTGTAAAATTGAACAGCCTGGAGGGGAAGGTTCAGTTAGACTTGGATCTTTAAAAGGTAGCACCAAGAAACCAAACTCAAAACAGGTTCTTTGGTTTCTGACAAGGATGGACCACAGTAGAGAAAAAGGATAAACAAGACCCAGAGGGATTGGAAACTGAAAACAAGATGGTTGAAAAAATATTATTATGAATGTCATGAGAGATCTTCAAAGGTTAATAAATTAAGAGAAGGGACTGAATGGGATAAATTGAGTGAAGATCTCTCAAAAAGATGTGGCTTTGACCCAAGCCTTAATTGTGATTTGAGACTGTAAAAACAAGTACAGCTATAGCTAAAAAGCTGAAGATGTTTGGTTTCCCCTCCTGTTCCTCATCATCTCTTAATTAGCATGTAAGCATTTAATAGGTAAAGAATATTGATATTTACTGGTATTCTTAGTTTCTAGAATAGATGTGTTTAGGGTGTAAACCTGAACTCCCCCAGAAAGTGGGAGAAAAGGTCAGAGGTGGGGGATGTGGACTTCTGCTTTAGTCCTTTAGTCTATATAATCTTGTGTTTTGCAGTTTGTGCTTTGAACTTATTTACTGATAACATCTTGTCTGTTAGGAGTTGCCCTTTCTCATGAGATTGTAATAAATCCTTTCTTGCTTTTTTTTTTTTTTTTTAATCTTGAGAGTCTCTTTTTTGGGTATGGGTCACCATCCCACACACCTTCCTTTCCCTTTCTTCCAGCCAATGATCTTAGTAGATTTGGACCTCAGTGAAGAATAGTGTTTATATGTCTCTATACTTGCCAGCTTTCCCTTGGGGTCCTGGCTGTCTCCCCAGTTTTGGCACTTTTGGATTTATATCCTGTTTCTCAGTTTTTTTTTTTTCTATAGCTCAGGACTGTGTAAGATTGGAAAAATATTTGCTAAAGCCAATGCAGGCAATGATGAATAACTTCCTACTGCTTGAGTTCTATAAATTGATAATTTTGTATGACTCATGAATGATGCTATAAATATGCAAATGGCCCTTGACAGAAAAAAGGTTTACCATTTAATAGTGGCACCTCATCATTATTATTTCCTTGTCTCCCAATGTGGCTCAGGAACTCCTTGACACTCAGGCATCAACTCTGGTCTCTATTTGCTGCCACTAGTTCACATTCTTTCTTTGCAACCATGCTCCGTATACCACATCCTTTCCAAATTTATTCTGACCTCTCTCCTCCCCTACTTATGTACATCAGACCTAACACATGATGGAAAAGGGCTACTTAGCTCTTTTCATAGAGGCTTTGTTCCTTTTCCAGTCAATACAGCTGGGATGGGAGTTTCTGGCCTAATTTCTCTCAGCATTAGAAGAAATGAGCTCCTTTATTCACCACATTTAGCAAAAAATATTTTTAGAGGGTTGGATTTTACAGGGATTTTACATCTATTTTTTGCATCAGTGCTTTGTCAAAGGCTTGGGGTCAAGCAGGGTAAGAAAATCATAAAACTCTGGATATTATTACCATTTTTTAGACTTCTAGTGTTTCTTCTGGGTTTGTGTAACAAGTCTTCTTTGCTTGAATTACTTATTTGGTGTTGAACCACACATTATAGAAAGAAAACCTGTTAATAGATAACATGATGCCATGGGGGGAAAAAACTATATTTTCAACCTGACAAGTTAGGTTTCACTTTAACTTTCCTATTAACTATTTGAATAAACTTTGGCAAATCATTTAATCTATCAAAGTCCAGAGGCAAGACATAAGTCATGGTGAGTGATGGCTCAAGATACAGTGGATGATCTTCTTCAATGCTTGACCAAGCCCTACACACTGCACAGTACCTTCTTTAGCTGCTTTCACGATCATTATAATAAATTGTTCTCATCTGCCCATTTAGCCGAGTGGTGTATTCGGGGTATCTTTACATGCTTGAGCAAACATCCCCCTAACTGGATTTGAAGCTGGTTTTTAACCTCAATTTGGTTTAGTTCATCTATCCATATAAACATGAGAGTCAAACTAGTTCTTGCCCTCAAGGGGCTTATATCATACTGGGGAAGAGCAAAGTAATCCCAAGAAAAAATGATGTGGAAAGCATTTAGGATAGATAAGGAAACAGAAGTCTTCCAGAACAAGTTGCTATTCTGCCATTCTTTAAATGATCTACAGAGTATTATACAGATGGACAAAATTACTGGAGTTTTTTTTTTTGGTCATTGAATATAAATATTGAGTTGTTACCTCATTTCTGTATGCATATTGAAAACACATTATTATCTTTTACTAGTGTCTTCAGGAAGAAATGGTACTGGGATAAGTTGCTCTCCTGTTACGATGCACAAACCCTTGCTCCCTCCTCCCCAAGCTGATACTACCTTTCCCCTTAAATTTTGACTATGTTTTATTCCTATCTATATATGTACAATCTATCTCCCTCATTTGAACGGAAGCTTCCTGAGGATAGGAATGGTTCCCTTTTGTCTTTGCCTCCCCTATGTTAATATGGGACAAATCCCATTGTTCTTAGTGCTGCCACAAATCTAGAGCCATTTGCACTTGCCAGACCTTCAAATACTTGAGTGTAATAGGGCTCTTCCCTCTGCCAACTTCCATGAAAAAGCCTGAAGGAATCCTGTTTCCGAAAAACATAATGACATATAATAAAATGATGTTAATCTCCAATTAGGAGCATGCACAAAAATTCTGTAGCTTCTCTGGTTTTCTAACCACAGAGTCAAGAGACAATGTGTTGATTGGTGAGCTAGAATTGGGCTGCATTCAAAAGGAACTAACTAGTGAAAGAGAACGTTTTGCTCTTGAAGTTCCTCCCTGGTTGTAGTTCAGGTAAGAAGCACTTATTATAAGCCTCTAGATGGGGAGAGGCTAAAGTATACATCTCTTAGGATTGACATGTGGCTTGTAAAGATGAGCCTCTATTTTTTTCCTCTTAAAGTTTGTTTTCTCCTATTTGGATGAAGGTGTATTGGAAACAGCTGTGACCTTGTGAGTTTGGAAAGATCAAAATGATGAAACATTTGGGAGCCAGGCTTTGAAAGATTCTGTGGCCTACTGAGATAAGGAGCAAAGTCTCAAATGATCTGTTTGATTCAGAAAAAAAAATAAAGAAATTTACATTTTGAATTTAGGACTTAATTGTCTTTTAAGATTGTTGTGTATTAGTTTTGTTTCCTTACTTAGATTGAAAGTGTCCTGAAGGCTGAGGTCAAGTCTTGTATTTCTGTATATTTCTTACAGCACCTAGTGAAATACTAGACATACAATCAATGCCCTGTAAATACTTAGTATTTAATTGATTCTATGAGCTCCAAAGCTATGTATATGTCAAATTAAACACTAGATAGTGATCTATTTAAGGAAAATTCACCATTATAAAAATGTTTAGGAAAATGCTTTTAGTCACTTTGATTCATTCAACTTAAGAAAATTATTTCTTCAACACCTACTTTTTTACAAGTTAATGTTGTAAGGATCAATGTGGGCTGATAGAAAGAAAAATGAAGGAAATATTTCAAGTTCTTATGTGTGAAGCGCTGTACTAAGCATTTTATGAATATCATCTCATAAAACTCTGGGAAATTAGGTATAATTATTATCTGCATTTTACATTAGAGAAAAGTGAGGCAGAAGCAAATTAAGTGACTAAGTGAGACTAGATTAAAATTAATGTCTTCCTGGTCTTTTGTTCTATGCCACCTGGCTGCCTTGGAATCAAGGGTGATGAGTTCAAATTTTGCCTCTGTGTAAAGCTGCTATTTTACTTTTTTTGTGTGTAAACTGAGAATGATTAAGTAATCAACCACAAAACATTTATTAAATACCTATTAAGTACTAAGCTGGAAAATTAAGTTCAATGTAACAAATATTTATTAAACACTCACTGTATGCGATGCTCAAATATAAGGACAGAAGTACAGTTCCTGTACTCAAAAAGCTTGCATTCTACTGTTGTGATAGATGTACATACACAAAGAAGAATGCACAAAGAAATATAAAGTGATTTCAAGAAGAAGAGAACAGTAACTATCAGAGAAATCTCTGGTTCCTGAGCTAGGCTTTGAAGGAAATGGGGGTTGCTAAGAGGCAATAGGACTTGCATTCCAGGCATAGGGAATACATAGTGCAGAGCCATGGAGATAGATGCAAGATAGAAGAGTTTGCTACTTGTTTCCAGTAGACTATCATAAAAAGCATGTAAAAGGAGAGGTAGACTTGCAAGGGAGATGATAAATAATTAAATGCTAAGCTGAGGAGTTTGCATTTTATCAGAATTACAGAAGTTTATAAATTTTTTTGAATGAGAGTGAAGTTGCTTTGAGTAGAATGAAAGTTAAATCTGTATTTTTGAAACATCTCTTTGATGATATACATGGCCCTGAAACCTTTGCTGTTGGAGTTCCTCTCCTTGTGGTCACTACCTTCCTAGTCATGGCAACTCTCCTTGGAAGGACCCAAAAGCTTCAGAAATAGAGAAAGGAATGTGAACAAGATTAATAAACCAGAATGATGCTTTGGACAAAAAAGAAGATTCATTTGCCAATATTTAAATGAGCAAAGAATATGAATTGGCAATCTTCAAAAGAGGAAACACAAGCTATCAGCAACCCACATAAAAGAATGTACCAAATCACTTCTAATATGATAAATAAAAATTAAAACAACTTTGAGGTTTTACCACACACTCAATGGATTGGTAAAGATGACAAAATACAAAATGATAAATGTTAGTGAGGTTAGAAGTAAAGGCAAAGTAAAGCGTTATTGGTGGAGCTGTGAATTTGTCTGTTTTGGAAAACTATTTGTTACTATATGGCTACTTCCCCAATTCCCAGTCCCTTAGATGGGACTGATCCCTAAAATGCAGATCACTATAACTTTCCATTATGGTTTGGAGAGTAACTGTGAGCATTTCTGGGATTTCTATGGTACCTGAGTCCCTCTAAGTTTAAAAAAACATCAACTGGGAAAGCACAGCAAGAATATTGGCTAAAATCCAATCTCTCCTGCAAAACCAGGAGCACATGTTTCCTTTTCATATACAAAGTGCTTAGGAAGAGTGAACTCAAAAATGCAATTGTATTGAGGAATAGACATAGAGAATATATAAAGTGATGTGGTACTTTCAAACTTCTGGAGCTAGAAATCCTTTTTTCCTTTTGTGCTGTTCTCATGACTTACATCCCTTAGGTATAATATTCTCTTGAGCTCTGAGGATCAGTACTATTCTAGAATCTACTTATCTTCATTTCAAGGGGTCATGATCTAGAAAGCTACCACTGTCCTTGGGTGATAATTATCTTTTCACATGTGCATGCAGGTGATCTTTGTCTTTGGTCATTATCATACTGATGTCCACTGTTATTATCTCTAATGAATTCCATTGATTTTTTTTTTTTTTTGAGGCTGGGGTTAAGTGACTTGCCCAGAGTCACAGAGCTTGGACGTGTTAAGTGTCTGAGACCAGATTTGAACTCGGGTCCTCCTGAATTCAAGGCTGGTGCTCTATCCACTGCGTCACCTAGCTGCCCCCATTCCATTGATTCTTAATGTTGGCGACCCTCTGAGAGTTCTGAGAGGTCTCCTGAACTTATGATTGCCTAAGAACTTTCCTCTCGGAATACTTATTTACCTAAGACCAGGAAAGTTTAAACAAAAAAGAAACATAGCCACGTGGGGGAGATAGAGCAGTTGTTCTCCGCCTCTCCCCTGCTTCTGGAAATAGCAGTTCTTGCCTTAAACCCCTCCCTAGGAAAGAAAAGGGACTGAGAAATTCACAGATTATTCCTTTTGTATGTGAATTCATTTCTATCTCTTCAGTCCAAGTTGTCAGTTCTGTCCTCACAATCAAAAGGACTTTTTGTCACCAAGGGTTGAAAACCAGCTCATCAAATTACCACATGTTATATTGGAAACAGGCAGTTAATATCTATTGTTTTTATATAACCTACCAGGAAAGATAAATCCAAGCATTCTCTCAGTACTGGATCTTCATTGGCCAGTTCTCTCATTCATCTTCTCCAGCTTCACAAGTTTGTCATCAAGATGAGATGGAAAGTTTCCCATTTAGTGGGATTCTAGTCACCCCTTTTATGTTTACAAATTCTTATACATCTCCACTTTGAGCATTTAGATTTAAGCAATCAGGAACATTTCTATGAGTCACATCCATTTCCCCCTAAAAGTTGCCTGCATTTGAACTTTTCTTTTTTCTCAATATCTTTCTTTTATATTCAGAAGGATGGAAGGACCCATAAAAGGGTTAAACACTTTATTTAGATGGCTTTGTTTGTTACATTAGTGCTTTGCTTGTTCTGAGAATTAATGGAAGATAAGCTAAAAGTTCATTTATAAGAGTATTAAAGGATAATTATGATGGAGTAAATGCAGAGGGTCAAAACGCATTATGATGAAGAGACTCATAATATATGGCTCAGGAAAATAGGCTAAAATGTATTCCATAATACAGTACCTAATATCTCCCCATGAATTCCATTATATACGCAGGGATGTTTTCCCATTTCTTTTTCTATTTTAATTAAAAGTATAGCAGTTCAGTCCTGGCTTGTCATCTATGAACACATAACCATAAATTGATTCCAGCAACTTAGATTAAAGTTTGAGGCAGACACAAATATGTGACCTTTTAATATCACCAAAATAATAAAAAAGATTTCATAGGAAATCTGTTCCAATCAGATTAGAGGAGAAGTGGGTAAAGCTGATTACAAGCCTACTAAAGACAGTATTTGGACAGTATTTGTTCAGAAACAATAGTGTTAATTCTACTTTAACAGGTATTATCTAGAAAAATCAATAATTAATAGGAATCCATTATCAACTTATAACTCAGCACAGCTCTTTACCAGGAGAGAAAAGTGAAAGCCACAAGAAACTCTTTGAATTTGGCTTCAGTCATTGATGGAAAAATTCTCATTGCCTCAACTTCCTAAAATTTTGGGGACAAGAGTAATGACTAGACATAAGCCTTTTAATGATAGTAGGTTATATTGGAGATTAGGGCTTAAGATTTGTGGAATGCTGTTAATACAGTTGTTCATCTTTTCTGTTTTCTGTAACATCGGAGAGGGGTTTCTTTAAGAATGGTAGGTGTAGATCTATATTGTAGGCAAATACCATAGGAAATAAAAAGTTAGGCAGACTACCAATAGTTTGGTCTTTATGATACCAGAACAATAATTATGGTGATTTTTCATCAAATAGATGGAATTATATGTTTGAACACTATATGGACACAAATACAGTAGAAAACTAGTCAGGGATAGGGAAGCTGGTGATGGGGTATGCCGAAATGGGTGAGAGCATTTATTTGTGACATTCCTAGAACATCATGTATGTGTTACATTCAATTTGATTTCTTTAAATCTGTCTTTTGTGTGTTTCCTCATTTCCTCCTTATAGCTCTTTATAGAGAGCATTATTATATCAGTCTTCTTTTCTCCCTTGAGAGTAAAGGATGTGAATAATATTCACCAAGCATTTATATAGAACTTTCAGGGAATGTCTTAGTTGCCCTGGTGGCCTTGCTCTAGACCACAGAGTGGCAAGAATGACTTAGAACTACTAGAGTTTCTGAATTCTACCTCTTTCCTCCCACTGATTTGACATTATTTGAAGCTAGTTAACATCTGAGTCTCTAAAAATTTTAATTCACAACTCTGAAAAACAAATAGGCTCATTATGAATAACTAACTTTCTATATCTATATCTATATTGCATTATAGAATACTGCCTACAATTATAAAGTAAGCTCCTTAAGAAGTGGATTTTCCCCCCATTTTTGCCTTTGGGCCCTTATCCCCTAGCATAGTACCTTATAAATAGTAGTTATATAACAATAACTCACACATGTATATTACTTTTCTCATAATAGTTCTGTGAGGTAGATCGTATTATTATTTTCATTTTATATCTTTACTTACAAAGCACTATTCATATTGAGAATAGAAGAAACTCTGTTGTATTGTTATTATGTAGGTTATTATGGAGCTATGGCCATCCATATATATACCATGAGTTCTTCTGTACAGCCTTCCATTGATTCTCCAGGAACTTCAGAAATTCCAGTTTGTTTGTTAGCCTGTTTCTCCATCTGAAAAAAGGGTAGGAGAATATGTTCAAATAATCCTGTTGAATTCCTAGCCAATAACAAGTCTTTATGATGGTCTCAGTCCTATTTCTTATGTCAACAAAACATAATGTCACACAAAAGGGGTTCACATAACCAAAAGGGGTCTTAGTAGCAGGCAGATATGTGACACGTTTATCAATCTCACTAATGCACTGGGGTAATCACTCGCATGGAAAACAGCAACATCGGGATCTTCATTTTGCTTTGAAAAGCTGAGGCCAAAAAGGAATTGAGATTCTACTACAATGAAGACAGGAAGGCAATAAAGATGTTGAAGGGCCTTGAGATCATATCCTGTACTGAGATTAGAGTAGGAGGAAGAACCATTATTGAAACTTTTCACATGGGGATAGGGTTCTGGGAAATGAAGACACAGAGTGGGTAGGATAACTATCTTCAGGTATTTGAAAGGGTCATGACCTAAAAAGAGTCATCACTGAAATGATTGAACAACAAAAATTATTCAGGTCATGGTAGTGTCTCTAAAAGGGAATGCAATTGTTTTCTGGTAATATTAACACTTTAATGCCTACAATGGAATCATATGGTTTAATTTATGACAGAATTTATCAAGAGATAAGGTTAGGTGCTTTTGGATGGATGGATAGGTTGAGGGTAGTGAAATGTTTGACATTAAATGAGGTTGGTAAGCTTTGATGGAGCTTCTGGTGGGAAGATTGGATAGTAGTGCAGAAAGGTGATGGGGATAGAAAGAGGTATGTGTCAAAGGAGGGATAATAATGAGAATGGCAAAAATAAATTTTAATTATTTCTCAATTTTTTTCTAGACTGTCTTTGTCTAAGCCACTTGTATGGCATTTTCTTAGTGATAATAGCTTCTCTCTGCATTCTTACTGTATTCCTATGAAGTTCAATGAAGGGGATCTGAGGAGTGATGCCTGAAGGAGGAGAAGCATTGTTGGAAGGAGAATGGCCTTTGGAAAAGACATACTGATTGCATGGAAATGTAGGGAGTTTGACAATTGGGTGACACTGCTGGCTTTCAGCAAAACGAACAGATTGAAGCCAGATTGTGTGGCTGAAGAGGGAGTGTGCTACACAGAGGAGGAGTGGCTTCAGCTATGACATTTAATCATTCAACATTAACACAAGACATCTGTCGCCATGCTTCTCGGTGATGAGGCAGCACTATGGCTCCCAATATAACAATATGTTCTGGGTTTCATAATCACTTGAAAAATACTACTTTTGCAGAGGGTTCTTTTAGTGCTTGACACTAAATCCTTATATTTTATTATAGAAATCCTGAGCAAATCCATTGCTGGGGGAAGGATTTATTTATTTATTTTTTTATTTGGCATGTATTTTGTGTGTGTGTGTGTGTGTGTGTGTGTGTGTGTGTGTGTGTGTGTATTTAACATACAGCTGTTAAGTAAAAAATAAAATAAGGGGTGGGGGGTGGGAAACAAGCCAGAATCTGTGAATAATGACACATTGTTCCTGTGAATACAGTAAGATCTAGAGGATGAAAATAAAGGATTTATTGCTCTCTTTCAAACAGCAAAACCAAACCAAACTAGTAGTAGACAGGGTTGAGAAAAACTATCAAACCTCCTGCTGCCTGATTCAAAAGGTGAAAGGTTTGCTTCCACAAAAGTTGTTGTGTTTTGGACTTGTTGCATTAATTCAGAGGAATTCCTATTGGAGTCTACCCTTCCTCATCTAGCTCTTTTCAACTCAAGAGTGAGTTCCCATTGACTCCAGAGTTATAACACAGAGGAGGTATGCAAAATAAACTAACATTTTCTCTTTCCCTTTCCCACCCCCTTCTCTATTTTTCTCTCTCTTTCTCTCCATTTATAAATCGTAAGTTCTATTCCTCATCCAGCTACTAGAATACCGAGGAAACATCTTTTGTTTCATTCAGTTTATAGCCTATCATTTAAGAGTGTGAACATATAATATTTTAAGATTTACAAAGCACTTTATTTCACTAGCTCTATGAAAAGAATATGTGTGTGTGTGTGTATACATATCTATATCTATTTTACAAATGAGGAAAATGACTGTTAGAGGTAAAGTAATTTTAATTTGCTCATGGTCAAATGACTTGCACAAATAGTGGAGTCAGGGGAATTGAGCTCAGTTTTATTCACTCAAAATCTAATTCTTTTCCTACCATTGTTGTTGTTCTGACTCTTTGTAACCCCATTTGAAATTTTCTTGACAAAAATACTGGAGCTATTTCCTTCTCCAGGTCATTTTACAGATGAGGAAACTGAGGCAAGCAGGGTTAAATGACTTGCCTAGTGAATATCTGAGGAAGTATTCTATCCACTCTGTTACTTAGTTACCTATGGGTAACTACATCATACTGTAAGAAAATTTCTGAAATGGAGAATGAGGAAAAATATATTTTTTTCCTTTGTCACTCACAATGGAAAAGCTAATAGACAAGAAATAGAAGTAGTTTCCCTTTTTTTCTCCACAGAAATTATTTATCTATTCTACCATATATAGGACCATTTCCCATCCTTCTATGTATGTGATTTTCTTTTAGCCATTCCACACACCAGTGGGGTCTTGAGTTTTTTGTTATTGTTCAGTTAAGTCTAATCCTTTGTGATCCCATTTGGGTTTTTCTTAAAGATGCTAGAGTGGATTCATTTTGTCAGATTAAAAAAAAAAGTTAAGTCATTTCTAAGACTCATATAACTAGGAAATGTCTAAAGCTAGATTCAAACTAAGGTTTTTCTTAACTTCAGAAACAGTATTCTATCTACTGAGCCAACAGCTGCCTCTAGCAAAAACTAAATGTCAAAAATCCAGGACTTCCACTATCCTTATTGCAGGAGTTTGGAGATCCTGGGTTCTTGAGATTTAGTTTTTGCTTATTGTTGGAACTGGTGCTAAGTAGGGAGATTCATGCAATTTTGGCAAAAACAGTTTGCCCAGCAACTTGGACTTGAATAAAAACTTCGTATATAACCTATTACTTGCTATGTAGACTTAAGAGAATTGTGTTTAATTCTGGAAGAGGAACTATCCCTCAAATCATTCTCTTTGATGTGTTTGGCACCCAGTTTTTTTTTTTTTTTTGAAACCTTAATATATATCTTGAGGCTAAGTCTCCAAAATGTGAGTAAAATGTCTTCATAATCTATGCAAGCACTCAACATAGCAATGCATATTGGAAATAGGACAAACTCATTCTGTCTCACTCCACAGACAAAAATGCAAAAAACAAAAGATTTGCAGCAGTCCATAAATGTTGATATAATTTTCATTTCTCACTTTTGAATTTTGCCATTGCTCACAGAAACCTATATAGTTCTCCAGACTTGTTCTATTGTCTTTGAAAGGAAATTAAGTTAGGATTCATTTCTAAGGAGTCCATTTTATATCTTAGAACTTATAATGATTTCTGACTATTTCTGATTTAAGATGGTATCCTATGTGCTTAGTCTTCCCCTGGAGGAAAATGAACTTGTACTTGCTAATGGGATAACTTCTTTTCCTTTAGATTTGTATGTTGAAATGGTACATAGCAATTGTCAAGGGCAAAACCCAGGTTTTTTGTTGCATTAATTCAGAGGAATTCCTATTGGAGTCTACCCTTCCTCATCTAGCTCTTTTCAACTCAAGAGTGAGTTCCCATTGACTCCAGAATTATAACACAGAGGAGGTATGCAAAATAAACTAACATTCCCTTGCTATAATCTTCTACTCAGTTGTGTGGGTCATACGGCTCTAAACACACTGAGGCCGTATGATTGAGAGACATTATTAGTTTTTCTTGATGTCACCTCTCTGGTCACATGGATGGAAGGCACATGCCCTCAGGAGACGCAGGGAAAATAATTTTGAACATTCTTAAATGAGTAAAGTATTATCCTTTTCCTCTAGAATAGTTTGGGAAACAAAATCCTTTATGGCTGATGACTTCAGAATTCTTGTTGCTGCTTCCTGAAATCTGTCTTTATCATATCTTTCAACTTTTTCATTTTGTGTCTCCCTGTATATAGACTATGTTTCAGATAATTTAGGCACTATTTAGCGTACTAGTTGTGGTCATTTTTATGATTCTTGCCACCTCATTTTCCCAGAACTGGCTATTATTATTAACTCTTCAGTTCTAGTCTGCTCATGACCCATTTACTCTGCACAGTGGGAAATAGGGTCCTGGGAACTTCACCAAATGTGTATAATATATACAAAATGTATCATTTCTATTTTACAGTGAAGGTATCTAACTAAATACAAAGATCACATGAGTACTTAGAACTTGTGTGCTGCTAAATATTGTTGGAAAAAGTCAAGCAACCATGCTGAGTGGGTCCACTAAAAGTTGTTATAATTAATAGATTATGTTATATTAATCTGATTGATTGCTATCTTAAGGAGGATGGAGGGAAGGGAGGAATGAGAAAAATTTGGAATACAAAATCTAAAAGAAGTAAATTTTGAAAAGTATCTTTATTTTATTATTATTATTTTTTTTGAGGCTGGGGTTAAGTGACTTGCCCAGGGTCACACAGCTAGGAAGTATCTGAGACCAGATTTGAACTCGGGTCTTCCTGAATTCAAGGCTGGTGCTCTATCCACTGTGCCACCTCGCTGCCCCTGAAAAGTATCTTTATATGTGTTTGGAAAAATAAAATACTATTGAGGAAAGAAAATAAAAATTATGTTATTATTTTATCTCAACACAGCCTTGATTTCAGTCTTTTTATTTTACCCTTATTATCATTTCACAACTATGTTAAACCTTTCTACTGAGGACCTTACCTCACTTTTCACTGGAAAGTCTGAAGCCATTATTTTCTTCTTTTCATTTTATCTTCCTCAAACACTGTCCTCAACTATATCTTCATTCCATTTTCAGATGATGAGGAGACTACTCTGTTTACCAGGGCTAACTAACTCCTTTGTAATGTGTCAGAGGCAGCTAGATGTCATGGTAGCTAGAATGCTGTGCCTGGAGTTGGGAAGGCAGAAGTTTAAATTCAACCTCAGGCACTTGCTATCTCTGTGACTATGGATACAACCTCTGTTTGCCTCAGTTTCCTCAATTATACAATGGGAATAATAATAGCAGCTACCCATATTGTGAAGATTAAATGAGATAATATTTGCAAAGTGCCAGGCACATAGTAGTGCTCTATAAATACTTGTTTCCTTCCTTTCATTTTTCTCTGCATTTTCCAGTGTATTACCTTCACTATCATTCCCATTTTTCTCTAAACTTCAAACCAGCCCTGTCTATTCCTGGTGCCTGCAAATACATACAACTGTTCTCCATCCTTAAAACAAAACAAAACAAAAGACTTCATCACCATAATGCCCACCAGCTATCATTCTTTATTTCTTCTCTCCTTAGTTAGATTTCTTCTTTTTTATGTAATAGCTTTTTATTTTTTCAAATACATGCAAATATAGTTCTCAACATTTACCTTTGCAAAACCTTGTGTTCCAAATTTTCCTCCTTCCCTCCCTTCCCTTCTCCCCCCTCTCCTAGACAGCAAATAATCTGATATAGGTTAAACTTGTGCATTTCTTCTAAACATATTTCCACATTCATCATGCTGTGCAAGAAAAATCAGATTAAAAGGGGAAAAATGAGGAAAAAACAACAATAAGCAAACAAACAACTACAATAAAAAGATGAAAATATTATGTTTTGATCCACATTCAGTATCCATAGTCCTCTCTTTGGATATGGATGGCATTTTCCAGCCCAAATCTATTGGAATAATCTTGAATCACTGCATTATTGAGAAGAGTCAAGTCCATCAGAGGTGATTATCACATAATCTTGTTGATACCATGTACAGCATTCTCTTGGTTCTGCTCATTTCACTCAGCATCAGTTCATGTAGGTCTTTCTAGGCTTTTCTGAAATCAGCCTGCTTGCCATTTTTTATAGAACAATAATATTCCATAATATTCATATACCATAACTTATTCAGTGATTCCCCAACTGATGGGCATCCATAAGCTAAATTTTTTGAAAAAATAATCTACCTCCTTTCAGGCTTTTTTCTAAATGTTCTGCAATTTGCTTCCAATATCAAGCATTTAGCTGAAACTTTCCTCTCCAAAGATATCAAAACTGTTAAAAACTAATGATTTCTTCTTTGATCCTCATTCTTCTTGATCTTTGATGCATTTGACACTGTTGATCACTTTCTCTTCCTGAATATCCTTTTTCTCTTTTGTTTTTTGGACTTTGTACTATGTTGATTCTCCGCCCACTTAGGATCTACTACTTCTCAGTCTTTCCAGCTGGGTCTTCTTCCATGTTATATCTATTAACTATAGGTGTTCCTTAGGACTCTGTACTAGGCTCTCTACTTTTTCTTCTATGCTTGGAGATCTCATGGACTCCCATGAATTCACTTATCTCTTTGGAGATGATTCCTAGATTTATATATCTGACTCTAGTCCTCTCAAGTTCTAGTCTCAAAACACCAACTACCTTTTGCCTCCCCCCATCTCCAGTGGCTCACCCCACTCTGTCAGAGTCCTGCTCTTAGCACCCTGACTCCCCCTGCCTCAGCCTATCCCCTGAGTCTGAGCCATGTGTATATAGATCATTGAGAACTCACGTTGTTTGCTGGATTCTTGGAGACCATAGTCTCATTCAGCCCTGGGACCAAACCACAGACCCCTTTGGTCCCAGTAAATCTCTCCCTTTAAATAAATTATCAAATGCTCTCTAATCTCTATCTTGCCTCAATTTCTCCAGCATTACACTATCAGCTCCCCTGCTATTGGTCTTTTCAGCTGCCTAATACTCTGAGAGGACACCATCCTGAGCCTGAATCCCTATTGATGTTGATAATCCTTCTGAACTCACTTGGCAATAATTAACAAATTCCTACTCAATTCCACTCATTCTAGTGATCCTGAACTCCTCAGCTACCATTAGAACATTAGAACACACATTTAGAAGCAATTGTTAGGCTACTTCTCCACAGATTAAGTCACAGGATAATGGCTGAAAAGGCAATGGGCTAGGAACATTGCTATTCCCAATCATCCAATCGATTGTCAAATCTTGCTTTTTCTCCATTCTCAGCATCTTTTAAGGAAATCTCCAAATGTTTACCCGTATGGTCATGGCCCTATTACAGGTCCTTATCACCTCTTATCTGAACTATTGAAATAGTCTTCTCTTAGTTTCCTTCCTCAAATCTTTCCCCTCTTCAATCCATCCTCAATTTATCTGCCAAAGTGATTAAGTATAGGTCTGACTGTGTCAACCAACTCCTCCTCTTAAAATCCAGGAATTTCTCTGTTATCTTCAGGATGAAGTAGACAATTCTCTTTAGAATTTAAAGTGATCTTAACAAGCTGACTTCTTCTTGCCTTTCAAATTTTCTTACTCTATACTCCCCCTTTATACCCTGTGATCAGACATCCAGTCTCTTATCTTGTGCTTTTGCAATAGATGTTATTCCTTCTGGATCAGTCAACTTAGTTCAAGGAGTAAAGCATCCTAATAGACAGAAAGGAAGAAACAGGTGTCAAATAATACAACCACCTTGACCACCATATCCACACAAATCCTGATAGAGACATCTGGGCTCTGAGTCTAGAAGCCTGAGGATAAACCACCAAATCTGCTTTCAGCCCAGCCCCTACAGCCATTGTGAAGGAGGGAAATTATGGTGGAGGAGGGCCCCACCTTCCTCATTACCATCAGCCACAAGTGCTCACCAACTGCCACAAATAGACTCAGAAGCCTAGAAAGTAGCAATATCCCTCAGGGCCACCAATCCTGATTCTAGGCTAGTTTTCATAGACATTATTCAGGGAAGCAACATATGGAGAAAGTGTCAATCATTCCCATCTGCTACCAGTCCACTGTCACTCTTGGAGCAGGTAAGCCTACATCAAGTGAAACAGCAAGATACTGAGGATGAGAGGTAGGGGCCAGTACATATCAGGGAGGTCAGAGACTACCACTACCACTTTGACTACCAGCTCCCCTCAGACAATGATAGACCCAGTCTAGGATGTTGAACTCAAGGGCTTTGAAAATAGCAATGTGTGTGTGTGTGTGTGTGTGTGTGTGTGTGTGTGTGTTTATAAAATCTAGAAAGAAAAGTTCTTGTCACCAAAGTCCTTAGTACTGTCAGAAGTTTGGTACTGGAAATTGATGTGATTATCAATGGAAATGTTATTAAGGGAGGCATTACTATCTACTTAGCAACTTTATCATAAGGTATTTGGGACTTTTCTATTTGACTTGCAGATGTAACTTCCCAAATATTTAATTTTTCTAATCCCTGTTAGAATGGGAGCTACTTGAGAAATGGGATCACTTTACCTTCCTATGGCCAATGTATAACACAGTACTAATAAATGTTTCACTCTTTTCTTCATTTATTCTTTCATTTATAGAATGTTTTCTCCTTAATTCTGCCATTTAGAATGTTTTGCTTTCTGGAATACTCAACTCAAAAGCTGCCTTCTACAGAGCACCTTTTCTGTCTCCCCAGCTATGAGAATATTTCCTGCTAAAATTATCTTTCATTTACTGTGCCTTTACATATATATATATATATATATATACATATACATATATATATATATATATATATATATATATATATATATATATATATATATGTGTGTGTGTGTGTGTAAACCTTCACATATAGATTGACAAGATAAATATATATGAAGTCAGTAAGTTGTTTTTCAGTTGTGCACCTATACTGTCAATAGAGTTTTTTTGGCAAAGATATTGCCTCACTCTACTGTAGCACTTACCTATCTCACAGGCCATTAAACTGGACAATTAGAAGGTTTTTTAATGGGAGAGAAGAGGGCTAAAGGGATCAAGAGAGGTCTTTTCTAGAATTGGAGCATATGGAACTCTCTATAGACAGGACATGCTTAATAAATATTTATTGAAAATGAAATGTTGCCTGGAGTTGCTATCTATGCCCATAATTTTGAATTGTAAAGACATGATGATTCTTCTTTCTTTCCCTTCTTTCTCATGTTGGGGGTATTAATCTCCAAATATTTAATTTTTCTATCTGTACAATGAGGGGGAACAATTCACTTTAGCAAATATTCATTACATACCTACAAGATACTTCTCTAGGTTCTAAGGATATAAATAAAATAAAAATGATAGAATCCCTGTTTTCAAGGAGCTTATATTCTGTAATCATCAACACATATCTTGTTTATAGTTGTACTTGACCCTTCATGATCATTTTTAAGGTTTGTTGGCAAAGATATTGGAGGGGTTTGCCATTTCCTTCTCTACCTGATTTTACAGATGAGGAAACTGAGTCAAACAGGGTCAATGGCTTTCTCAGGGTGATATAATTAGCAAGTGTTTGAAGTTAGAAATCAACTCAGGCCTTCCTGATTCCAGGCTCAGTGTTTTATCCATTGTGCCACTTAGCTGCCCTGTAACACTTATTTCCTAAGGATAATAGGAAGGTTAATTAGTCTTTACTCTTTAAGTGATCCTTAAATACAAAGTATGATACAAACATAAGTTTCAAATATTGTAGCCCTATATTATGGTGTCATTTTAAATTAGGCCAATGTTCTTTATTTTTATTGGATTCTTCTGAGGTCATCATTTCATAAATCAAAGCCATATGTTGCATTACTAAGATATCAAACTCAGAGCTTAATGAAAAGGGAAATAATTCTCGTGATAAATCTGGAAGTTCCCACAGTGCTACATCTGCTGCCTAGGGATTGAGAAACTACATTGAAACCAACAACCCTATAACCCTGTGGCCATTCTAAAGAAGATTTTCTTGGACATCTCTTTAGTTCTCAGACTCAGAGACAAATCACCTTCCCCAAAGGTATCCTGGGCATGGGACAAACTACAACATTTTCCTTTACTTTTGTGAGAACCATAGAATCCCAGAATTGGAAGAGACATCAGAGATCAGCTAATGTAAACACTATTTGAATATAAATTCCCTCAACAACAGGTTTGGCAAATGCTCATTTGAGTCATTACTTGAAAACTCTCCTGGGGAATTGAGCATTTCCAAAAGCAGTCCATTCTACCTTTGAATAACATGTAATTGTTAGTCTAGCTTTGAGGAGTTGTTACTGAGCTCTTCAGACTGGGGTACTGTGACAATTCTTTTTTTTTCTAAGAAGACCCAGACATACACTTTGAATCTAGTTTAATCCTGGGGTACTAAATCCCAAAGGATTATATCATTAGAGGCCCTTTCTCTAGGAAGAAAGGATGAGGGTCCCGTTCTGATACTTTTTGGCTTTTTAAATCTCACTTCCCCAAAAGAGAAGCATAAAAGTTATTCATTGTAAAATATGTATCAGATGTGGGACAGATAATTTATTCCTAAACACTAAAGTAATGTTAAACATAGGAGACTCACAAGCAAGAATTAATACAATAAGATTCAGTGACAATATACTTATTATTATAATCTTCTGGAAGGCTGATCCTAAACTTTATCAGAATGTGACAATTTTCAGGAGTGCTAATTAGGCAATTTATCTCATCTTAGCTGCTCACTTTCCAAACTACTCCATGTACATGTCTGACTGTCCTCTCATATGCTGAAGCTTGGTTTGCCATTAGTTACTCTTCTGGTTAGCACTTGACTGGCTGCAACTGTAGACCACCAAACCTGGACACATTTACCTCAAGACTGATGATTGGTCACTGGCTGAGGAAAGGAGACACAAAATAGGAAGGAGCATTTAGGAGCCTAACCATGAGTTTGCCTGCTTGAGTCCTCCTATGCCAGCTATGCCAACAAACATGAAAATGTTTCAAATTATTAATAAATGTGAGTTCAGACAACTTTGAGGTTTCCATCAAATTGTCAAAGATAACAAAAAATGAAACCTGTCACTGTTAGAGGGATTATGAAAAGACAGGCACATTTTACTGTTGCTGAAGCTGTATATTGGTTCAGTTATCCTGGGAGTTAATTTGTAAGTCTATGACAAAAGTTATTAAACTTTTTGTATTTTTAGCCTGGGGAACCTACAGTCTTTGGGCTTCCAAAAAAGTGAAAGCCACATATATTTATAGGAGGAATTGCAGGAGGCAAAGAATTGTAAGCAAGGTCCATCAATGGAGGAGTAACTAAACAAACTATAGCTTATGACTGTAAGGGAATATTGTTGTGCTATGAGGAACAAGATATATTAGGAATTCATAAAAACATGAGGAGACAATCAGTTTGATGCAAAAAAGGAAACAGAACATGGAGAACTAAGGGCATAGCCTGACTGAAAAAAATCTATAGACTATCATAGCAATGAAATTATTATTAACCTGTGATGAACTGATAGATTATATGAAAATCATTAGAGTACCTGGGAAAGGACTCAAGAAATGTCTCTAGTGACAAATTCTCTATTCCAACTTGTCTAAGGATATTTATCTGTTCATGATATTAGGGAATTAAGAGGAAGAAAAGTTTGGGTCTTGGGTCACTATTTCTTATCTGGGACAATGGATTACCTTGAAAATGAAGGTTCAAAGAAACAAGTGTTTTATTAAAATAATATTCCAATATTCAGATAGAAGACGTTCTCAAATTCTAGAAGATTAAAAAAAGCAAGAAAATTAAAAGGTAGTTAGCAAGAAGACTCCTTGACATTTCAAGGGTTTCTCATCAAACTTCTAGGAGGTACTTTTATATTCTTCTTGATCAAAGGACATATGGTTGGATCCAAATCAATCCATTGGGGTCGAAGTTTAACCTAAACTACCCCAAATCTGCACCACAACTTGCAACACTCTCTTTTGATATTTTGGGGGTGTAAAGAGTTAATATATACCTAACAGATTGCATCAAATCCTTGTCCATGGCAATCATGTAAGTGCTGACCCAGAAAAAAGCTCACAGAAATTATAAAGAAAAATGGATTGAGGGGAAACCACATCCACCTAGAAAAGTAACAAAAATAATGAAAAAAAGGATTCAAGTTTTGATCAATTAATACCTTTTAAATGTATCCCTAGTTGCAGGTAGGCAACTGTAGCCAGTCAAAGAGGCTCCTATTCATCACCATAATTAGCTATCCAGAATCAGATTTAGATATCTGTACATGGTCCAAATCTCCCTGAGACGTTTACATGATGTATCACGACACTCCCATTTTCCCTAGCCTCTTTCAAGTGGCCAATTGCATTATTAGTACTCTGTGCATGCTCATAAGGACTGGCATCAGTGACTATTATATACTTCCTATGTTCCAGGCTGTCTTTAAAGAGCTTATATTTTTGCACATGTTAAATCTATGTTGGATTACTTGTTATCTGAGGCGGGGTGGGGAGAAAGGAGGGAGAAAAATTGGGAACACAAGTTTTTGCAAAGGGGAATGCAAAAATTTATTTGCATGTATTTTGAAACTAAAAAGCTATTATTAAAATTTTTTTAAAAAGCTTATATTCTGCTTAAGGTGATAGATTCCTCATGTACATAAATAATTTGAAGATGAGGGCTAATGAATGGGGACTGTTTTATACCAAGAGTGATCTCTGGCAAGAGAATGGTACTGGTCATCTATAGCAGAAAAAAGCTGGGAATTCTCTTTTAAGCCAATGAACTCCAGCTCTTTCAACTTGTCTTCCTTCTAGGACAGTGCTAAGTTCTCACCATGTTTTCCTCTCTTTAGAAGATCACAAGAAGCAAAGTAGTTCCCTCAAGAAAATATTCCTTTTCCTTCCTTCTCTAGAGCTTTCCATGTCCATGCTTGTGGATAATCAACCAGTTCTGACTTTACATTCTCTTAGGACAATCCATATCCAAGGATATGCTAGAGTCATCTCAAATACATAGGACATGATAATTTAATTTTCACTGTCAGGTATACAGGTTGGAAATCAGCAAATGCTACAAAATAAGGTTGGATATATTGTTTTGTTTATTGTCTAGACTTAAGAAAGCAAAGGAGAAAATGTCGATAATATGTGTCTTATGTACATTTTCTCCTCAAAGAATTAGTTGTTAAATACTTACCAGTACACTCCTGCTCATATCTCACTCCAGACCTTTTGCCCTTCCTACTCATGCAAGAGGCAGGTTCATAAATGTTAGACTGTTAGAGCTAGAAGCTTTCACTTCTTTGGAAGCCCAAAGACTGTAGGTTCCCCAGGCTAAAAATAGTTTAATAACTTTTGTCATAGAATTACAAATTAACTCCCAGGATAACTGAACCAACATACAGCTTCAGCAACAGTAAAATGTGCCTGTCTTCTCATAATCCCTCTAACAGTGACAGGCTTCATTTTTTGTTATCTTTGACAATTTGATGGAAACCTCAAAGTTGTCTGAACTCACATTTATTAATAATTTGAAACATTTTCATGTTTGTTGGCATAGCTGGTACAGGGGGACTCAAGCAGGCAAACTCATGGTTAGGCTCCTAAATGCTCCTTCCTATTTTGTGTCTTCTTTCCTCAGCCAGTGACCAATCATCAGTCTTGAGGTAAATGTGTCCAGGTTTGGTGGTCTACAGTTGCAGCCAGTCAAGTGCTAACCAGAAGAGTAACTAATGGCAAACCAAGCTTCAGTATATATATATATATATATATATATATATATATATATATATATATATATATATATATATATATATATATTTGTTTGTTTGGGTTTTTTTTGCTGAGACAATTGGGGTTAAGTGACTTGCCCAGGGTCACACAGCTAGGACATGTTAAGTATCTGAGACCAGATTTGAACTCAGGTCCTCCTGACTTCAGGATTGGTGCTCTATCCACTGTACTACCTAGCTGCCCCTGCTAGAAGGGATATTAGAGATCATTGATCCCTCCTCTTTTAACTATAAGGAAACAAAGTAACAGAATGAAGTGTCTTCAGCTTGAACTAGATGGGATTTAGAACCCAATGTCCTGATTCCTAGTCTAGTGTTCTTTCTTTTGGACCATCAAGTATTCTTTCCCAATGCATCGTGCCCTAGCTTTACAGCTGCCAGACCATTTCAGTTACCACCCTAATTCACTGTCATAAGAGCCCATTACTAAGAAGCAATCTATGGAAAGAAAGATCCCTGAACCATCACCCAGGCTTTTATCTGCCTGAGTTACTCCCTATAGTCCTTAGATGAAGTTTTGGGAATATACCCTGTCTTCTACACTAAGTATGGAAGATACCCAGAGGTATGAATTAATCTGTTCCATATGTATGTGAAAGAATGAATGAAGCATTTATTAATCACTTACTATGTGCAGAGCACTATGGGTATGACTGCTTTGCAAATGTTCTTGTCCAAGGGGCTCCTGCATTTCAATCAATACATATTTATTAAATACCTTGAAAGGTGCTTAATTTATTAGGGAACTTGCTAAATGCTGGGAACAGAAAAACAGGCAAGAAATAGTCCTTACTTTCAAGGAACTCACACTCTAATGGTGGAGGCAGACCTACCTGCAGGTGATTGTAGGAATCAAGGTATGAGATGATCAGGGCCAGCATTAGAATGGTGGTAGTTTCAGAGCAGAGAAGGGAATATATTTAAAAGGTTGCAAAGGTGAAACCAAGAGGCCTTGTTACCAGCTTGGATATGTGGGGCTAGAGGTAGTCAAGAATCTAGGACAACTCCACGGTTGTGAGCCTGAGGGACTGGGAAAATTGTATTGTCCTCACCAGTAAGAGAAGGAGTAGGGGAAGGGAGGTTTAGAGAGACAGTGTATTCTATTTGAGACATTTTCCGTTTAAGATGTCTACTAGACATCCAATCCAAGATATCTGAAAAGCTGTTAAAGATGTGAGATTGTAAATCTGCAGAGACTCTGAGGCAGGACAGGTAGATTTGATAATTATTAGCATACACAGGATAATTTTTTTTAAATTTTTTATTATATATATATATATTTTTTATAATATTATTCCTTGTATTCATTTTTCCAAATTACCCCCCCTCCCTCTATTCCCTCCCCCCGATGACAGGCAATCCCATACATTTTACATGTGTTACAATGTAGTCTAGGTACAATACATGTGTGTGAATATCATTTTCTTGTTGCACAATAAACATTAGAATCCGAAGGTACATGTAACCTGGGTAGACAGATATTAGTGCTAACAATTTACATTCACTTCCCAGTGTTTCTTCTCTGGGTGTAGCTACCTCTGTCCATCATTGATCAACTGGAAGTGAGTTGGATCTTCTTTATGTTGAAGATTTCCACTTCCATCAGAATACATCCTCATACAGTGTTGTTGTTGAAGTGTACAGTGATCTTCTGGTTCTGCTCATTTCACTCAGCATCAGTTGATTTAAGTCTCTCCAGGCCTCTCTGTATTCCTCCTGCTGGTCATTTCTTACAGAGCAATAATATTCCATAACCTTCATATACCACAATTTACCCAACCATTCTCCAACTGATGGACATCCATTCATCTTCCAGTTTCTAGCTACAACAAAAAGAGCTGCCACAAACATTTTGGCACATATATGTCTCTTTCCGCTCTTTAGTATTTCTTTGGGATATAATCCCAGTAGTAGCGCTGCTGGGTCAAAGGGTATGCACAGTTTGATAACTTTTTGGGCATAATTCCAGATTGCTCTCCAGAATGGCTGGATTCTTTCACAACTCCACCAGCAATGTATTAGTGTCCCAATTTCCCGACATCCCCTCCAACATTCATCATTATTTGTTCCTGTCATCTTAGCCAATCTGACAGGTGTGTAGTGGTATCTCAGAGTGGTCTTAATTTGCATTTCTCTGATCAGTAGTGATTTGGAACACTCTTTCATGTGAGTGGATATAGTTTCAATTTCTTCCTCTGAGAATTGTCTGTTCATATCATTTGACCATTTATCAATTGGAGAATGGTTCGGTTTCTTATAAATTATGGTCAGTTCTCTATATATTTTGGAAATGAGACCTTTGTCAGAACCTTTGTTTTTAAAAATATTTTCCCAATTTGTTACTTCCCTTCTAATCTTGCATACACAGGATAATTAAATCCATGGAAGGTGATGAGGTCAAGTGCAGTAGTAAAGAAGAAGAAAAGAAGAGGCTCAGAACTGAACTATGAGATTAGACACCTATGGTTAGATTGTCTGATCTGGAGGAAGAGCCAGAAAAGGAAATTTAGAAACAGGTTTAAAGGAGAGGTTGGAAGAAAACTAGGAACGGGTGGTGTCCTGCAAACCTAGAGAGAAAAGTATATCATAAAAGAGAGGGTGATCAATAGCAAGGAGAATAAAGACTGAGAAAAGTCCATTGGATTTGGCAACTAAGAGAACACTGGTAGCTTCAGAGAGAATAGTTTCAGTGGGATAAGGTGAAAACTGGATTATAAGGATTAAGAAGAGAATGAGAAGGAAAAAAAATGGAGACACCTACTGTAGATCATCTTTTCTTCCCCCCTTTTTATAATAGCTTTTTATTTTTAAAATGCATGCAAAGATAGTTTTCAATATTCACCCTTGCAAAACCTTGTGTTTCAATTTTTTCTCCCTCCCCTAGACAACAAAGAATCCAATATAAATTGAACACGTGCAATTCTTCTAAACATATTTGCACATTTATCATGCTGCACAAAAATTCAAATCAAAAAAGGAAAAAAAATAAGAAAAAAAAGAAAACAACAATAAAAAAGGTGAAAACACTATGTTGTGAAATAGATAATCTTTTCAAAGAGTTTAGCCATAAAGGGCAGAAGAGCTAAATACTGGGTAGTAAAGGATATGGAAGAATCAAGTGTAGTTTTTTGTTTGTTTGTTTGTTTGTTTGTTTTTTCAGGATCGGGGAGACATGGGCATGAGATGGAAAAGAAGTAATACTGGGGATGACAGAGATGAACAGTTTGTTGGAGGAGAGAGAATGGAATGACATCATTTGAGTAGATAGAGGGATTTAGAATTTAACTTCCTGGTTTGAATCTCATTCTACTTAGAGGTTGCTAGGTAACATAGGAGATGAAGGCTTGGAGTCAGGAATATCTGAGTTCAAATCCAATCTCAGATACTGACTAGCTGTATGACTTTGGACAAGTCATTTAATTTCACTTCATCCTCAACTGTAAAATGGGATTAATAATAGTGCTTTTCTACCAGAGTTGTTGTAAGGAGCAAATTAGATAATATTTATAAAATGCTTAGTACATTGGCTGGTACAAAATAGGTACTTAATAAGTGCTTGCTTCTTTCCTTCTCTCCTACTATTTACTATGTGATTTTGGGCAAGTTGTTTCAATATTCTGTCTGACTTTAGTTTTTGGATCTGTAAAACAAAGAATCAAGAATAAGGGGCTTCATTTTATAAAGGAAGAAATCAAGGCATATGGAAATTACTTACTGCTAGTAAGTTTCTGAGACAGGATTTGAACACAGATCTTTCTGGCTCTGAAGCCAACACCCTATCTGCTAAATTAAGGAGTTGAACTAGATGATCTTTAAGACTCTCCTACTCTCAGTCCTGTAATTCTGATTTCATGATTCCATGAAGGACTTGCTCTAGAGAAAAAAAAGTAACTTTCCCTAGACAGAGCTGCTTTCTCACTTTTTTTTTCATCTTCTCATCTTTTATTCAAGGGAAAATATTGCTCATTATAATTATTTGGGGTTCATTTTTATTCTTGTTGCTGTTTTTCCATTTACATTATTAGAGTCATTGTTTTATTATAGTGCTATTATAGTATACTATTTTATTTATTTACACATTATAGTATACTGTTTTCCTGGTTCTGATCACTTCATATTGCATTGGTTTATAAAAGGCATCCTTGGCTTCTCTATAGTCTCCATATTCATTGTTGCTTATATCAAAGTAATATTCCATCTCATTCATGTACCACAATATGCTTATGATATGGGTTGTGGTCCCTTTAAGAAACTAGTTCTTTCAGATTGATTTATTCCTTTCTGATTCCCAACTCCTAGACGATGCATTATCAATTCAAGAAGTTAGGACTTTTGATTCACAAATCCTGCTCAAAAGCACCCCTTTTAATTCCAATGGAAGATTGGGGCCTGATCCAGCCCCACTTGGGCTTTCCCAGTCCCCATGGGATCTGAGCCAACTTGGGACTCCACCCATGGGCCCCTTTAGTTAAATCTCTCATTATAAAAGAGCCAACCTGGAGGCCTCTCTTTGCAAAGGTTCTAAACATGCCAGCCTTATTCCTGGCATGCCAAGGGTCTCTGCTCACTGGAATAATATTTCCAGTGCCCTCTTCTCTTTACCTAACACCTTTTACTAACTAGACTTTAACCTTGCTTCCAAACCCCATAATAAACCTCTTTTATCAATCTAGATTTTCGGGTCTGGAAGATGGCGGAGAAGATACACGCGACTGTGTAAGCTCCTTTCTTCCCTCACAACCAACTAGATTTAATCAGCCTCAGAAATAGCTTGGACTGATAGCAACCACAAGGACTGGAAGCAGGCCTTACCAGCTGAAGAGAATCTGGAGTTTCAGCAGGAAAGGTCAGCTCCCAGGGGAGGAAGAAGAGAGGCCAGCGCAGATGGTGGGGTAGTGGCACACTGTGCCGGTCGCGCTGGGGAGGGCTCTGGGATCTCCACTGAGATAAAAGAATCTGGCACAGGCTGTGAGCTCTTCTCTGCTTATAAAATAGAAGTTCAGAGGAGAAATATAAGCCACTTTAAAATTTAAAACTAGATTGGATCTTCCCGGATCCCAGGGGTGACTCAGCAGATCTCGGCACTGGGGGTGTGGCTGACATAGGCAATCCAGGCTTTTACCTCGGGGTAGTTAAGAGATTGAAGAGTGGGCAGGGCAGTAACTCATAGTGCCTGGCTCGGCTGGCTGGAGGCTGTGGAATGGAAGTCCCAGAGAAGCGGAACCTTTGAACTAGGGACCGCAGTTTCTGGCAGACACTTCCCAGTTTGAGCGCAGGGGCTTTTCACGTCACCTGCTGCAGACATCCACGCCCCACAGGGACACATAGGCTGGGCTTTGAGTCGCCTTTACTGTTCAGTCTCAACCTTAGGGAAGCCGCTAAAACACAGCGCCCTCAGGGCACAGCAGTGCTGGTCACCTCTGAGGCACTTCCAGGGAGGGGGTGGGGAACTCTCTCCCAGAGCTCTATCTTAGCTCAGGCTCAGGAGCCGCTGCATCCATCTGGTCTGGGAGGAAGCTGGTAAAGAAATAAATAAATAATTTCCTACCCCAGGGACAGACCCCAAAAGATTTTTTAAGTATGAGCAAGAAGCCCAAAAAAACCATAGATTCCTTCTACACAGAGAATGAGCGGGTATCCAACCCCGAGGAAGTTAACAGCAGAGAGTCAGCAGATAACAACCTAAAGGGGAACGATTCCTGCCCCCCATCACATAACTCTCTCCATGAAGAGACTATTAAAAAGTTAAGAGAGTTTGAAGAAAAATGGGGAAAGGAAAGGGAAGCTATGATAGAGAATAACAACGTCCTGAAATTGGCGTTGGAAAAAATAAAGAATTCACAGGAGATGCAGGGAAACAAAATTAGTGAATTAGAAAAGGTAAAAAAATCACAGGAAAATAGGATTTCTGAATTGGAGAAGATAAAAAAGTCCCAAGAAAATAGGATTTTTGAATTGGAAAAAGAAAATAATTCTCAAAAAAAAATTAGGGAAATGGAAAAAAATTCAATAGAGCAAAATAATTCATTTAAAAACGAAATTGGGCATTTACAAAAAGAACTAAAAACTGTGAAAGAAGAAAATAACTCCTTAAAAGTCAGGATGGAACAAATAGAAATGAATGATTCATTGAGAACCCAAGAATCAGTCAAACAAAACAAAAAAAATGAGAAGTTGGAGAACAACGTCAAATACTTACTGGGAAAATCTATAGACCTGGAAAATAGATCTAGGAGAGATAATCTGCGGATCATTGGACTTCCCGAAAACTATGACCAAAAAAAGAGCCTAGATTCTATTTTACAGGAAATTATCAAAGAGAACTGTCCAGAGATAATAGAAACAGAGGGGAAAGTAGATGTTGAAAGAATTCATAGATTTTCGGGTCTGTAAATTCCTTTACAAGGGACTCTTGCACCACTACTATACCTCATTTAACTCCCTATCCTTGCGCTGAATCCAAAGGGGTTGCAGGTTGACTCCCTGTACTCCGAACCTGCCACTAGACCTCAATTTCATTTGGGTACAAATCTATACCTCATCACTTAGACATTTACAATTGATGAAAATTACTTAAATCCCCATCTATTTTGAAAAAGTGGTGCTGTGAATATTTTAGTGCAATTGGGGATCTCTGTCTGTCTGTCTGTCTGTCTGTCTATCTCTTTCTCTCTTTCTCTCTCTCTCTCAAAGTAGTATTTTTCCAAATACATGTAAAGATAGTTTTCAACATTTATCTGTGCAAAGCCTTGTGTTCCAAATTTTTCTCCATCTCCTTCCCTCCTCCCTCCTTAAAACAGTAATCATTTTGATATTTGGATAATTTTTGATATTTTGATCATTTGGATATCCATAACTTTTTTTTGCCTAGATAGTTTATTGGGGTGTAGCTGCTGCACATGCTAAAGCTTCTTGGACTCACAGTGAGCATTGGGTGGCAAGTGGATGGCAAAGGAAGATGAGCAGTCCTGAAATGGGCTCCATAAATCCTCATATTAAAGGTACTAGTCCACTTAAAACCCCTAAATACCTAACTTTAAGCTAAGGAATTAACTAATTAACTAATAAAGATCAAGTCTCTCAGATGCCTTTATTCAAACAAGTGACTGAGTTGTGGGAATGACAGGAATATCACATCGCTAGTGGGGAAGTTCCTTTTGTATTGGAAGGGTTTCCAAAGGGAGCTCTTAAAATCCTCTCACAGAGGAGATCTATTGGTCCATCTTTAGCCCTGGTTGGAATGCTTAACCCTTCTCAAGAGTGATTTTAACCAGAAAATAAACTTCTCTGTGAGAAAAGGGGACAGACTGACACTAGGCTTCATTCAGGCAATGTTCATATCCAAGAAATGGCAATAGAGAATGCATTATGTACTGGGAACTAAGCTCCTTTGCCAACCAGGGTTCTATCTTAGCTGCCCCCAACAACCAGGCTTTATCTGGTTTATCTGCACTAATTATTTAACAAGTGTTTGAGGAATGTTAAATGAATGGGGTAAACAGAGTTACTCTCCCGAGGGAATAATAATAGCTGGTATTTTTAAATTTGCAAAATGCTTTACAAATTGGATCTCATTTGATGCTTACAACAACTTTTTGAAGTAAGTGCTATTATTATTCCCATTTTATTGATGAGGAAAACTGAGCCTGAAAAAGGCTAAGAGATTTATTGAAGATCATGACTAGTAAGGGACTAAAGCAGGATTTAAACTCAGATCTTAGTTACTCAAAGTCAGGTATTCTACCCATTTCATTAAGTTGTATCCAGAGATCATCAACCTTATTTTTGGGCTGAGTTATCTATATAAGGCCAGTCATCTACATACTATAATATTAAAAAAGAAACCATCAAAGAGATTAATAGCAAAAGACCATGTCCCTGGTAACAACCCAGTGTCTTAGGTGGACCCCAGGAAGGGATATTGATAAGATGATCTTGTCCCTGAGTGGGCCCTTGTTGAATTTCTTGCATTGGTAGTATTTTCTTGTATGAATGAAGCTGTCTTGAAGTGATATTCATAGTTACTGTATACAATCAGGAGATCAAATTGTACATGTCAATCCCTGAGGTTATTTTGTATAAACATGTAGCATACCTTGCTTTGATTCCTTCCTATAAAAAATTCCATCTTTCCCTTTGTAAATTGCGAGTTCTGCTAGGGAACTTAAGTCTGCCTTATGGCATTATAATTAAGTTTTTATCCCCTTTGACTTGAAGATGATCTGAGTCTGTGAATTCTTTCGAGACAACTCCCTACCTTCATGACTTCTTGTACCTCATCACAAGTACTCCTGGGAAATTAATAAAGTAAAATGAAACCCCGAATATATAATTTTAATTATTTTATTTTTTTTAAATGAGAATAATAACTAGCACTTACATAGCACGTTGCAGTTTGCAAAGCATGTTGCAAATATCAACTTATTTTATCCTTATGAAAACCCTGAGAAATAAGTACTAGCTATTATGATCATCCCAATTTTACAAAGAATTTGAGGGCAAGATCACACTTCTACTAAGTATCTCAGGTCAGATTTGAATTTTGAAATATTTTTATTTTTTCCCAATTTCATGTAAAAGCAATTTTTAACTTTATTTTTACAATTTTGAGTTTTCAATTTTCTCTCATCCCTGTTCCCTCTCTCCCATTGAGAAGGCAAGAAATTTGATAAAGATTATACATGTGCAGACATGCCATATTAGTCAGGTTCTAAAAGAAAATGCAGACCAAAAAAACTCAAGAAAAATTAAGACATTTTAAAAAGCACTAAGCTTTAGTCTACAGTCAGATGTTCTTTCTTTGGAGGTGGTTAATATTTTCTAGCATAGATCTTTCAGAATTGTCTCAGATCTTTGTATTGTTGGGAGTAATCAAGTTATTCATAACTCATCATTGTAAAATATTGCTGTTATTATATATGATGTTCTCTTGGTTTGGCCCACTTCACTTTTCATCAGTTCATGTAAGTCTTTCCCAGTTTTTCTGAAACAATCCTGTTCATCATTTCTTACAGCACAACAGTATTCTGTCACATTCATATACCACAACTTGTTCATCCATTTCCCAATTAATGAGCATTCCCTCAATTTCCAATTCATTGCCACAGACCAGATTTGAATTCAGGAAGATAAGCCTCCTTGATTCCAAGCCCGGAACTCTGCTGCACCACCTAGCTTTCCTAGAGTCTGGAATGCTTTGGTTTATGTATTTCTGATGATATCTTCATTAGCTAAATGACTACTGGAGTCAATAATAATAGCTAGTATTTATATAGCACTTTAAAGTTTGCATAGTGTTTTACAAGTATTATTTCATTTGATATACAAAGACTCTTGGGAGTAGGTACTATTATTAGTCATATTTTATAGATGAGAAAACTGAGACAGAGGTTTAGTGACATTAATGGAAGTTGGGCTTCTGTCTTCTCTGAATACAAGTTTTCTTTTCTGTAAAATGGGCTACTGTTAATTCTTATCTCATAGGACTGTTGTAAAAATTCAAATGAGGTCATGTACACAATGTGCATTGCAAAATTTAAAAAATATATGCATTATATATGCACACTATATAAATGTCAAGTTTTTTAATTACAATAGTTAATAGCTAACATTTATATATCACTTTACAGTTTTCAAAGCACTTTACATATAATCATTTGCTCTTTACAGAAGCCCTGGGAGACAAGTGCTATTGTTATCTCCAATTTACAGATGAGGGCAGAGATGAAATGACTTGCCCAATTTAATAAGTGTCTGAGGCTGAATTTGAATTCAGCTTTTCCTGATTCCAGGTCTAGCAATCTAGCCATTACATCATCTAGAACAATCCTAGAACCTGATTGCACATATATAAAACTGATATCAAATTGCTTATTATCTCAGGGAAGGGGGGAAATACAAGGAGGGAGGTAAAAAATTTGGAGCTCAAAATTTAAAAAAAATGTTAAAAATCATCTTTTCATGCAATTGAAAAATAAAATAAAATATTAATTTAAGAACAAACATACACACACATACACAAAAGAACAATCCTAGAAATACTCAATCACCTCAAGACATTAGAGCAATCCTCAAGAAGATTACATTCTAGTAGCAAAATTTATTATCTAATTAGAGCAGCTTACATGAGATCATAAATTAAGAGCTAAAAATTATGTTACAGGCCACCAAGTTCAACCTTCTCATTTTACAAATGAGAAAACTGAGTCATAGAGAGGAACTCGTAAATGTCTGAGGTAGGAGTTGAAGTGAGAGCTTCCTCTCTAAGCCCAATCCTCTACTCATTGCACTGAGTTGCTTCTACCTATAAAGAATACCTATGGGTAGACAACATTGTTACAGATATGATCATTGCAACAGTGGATGAGATCTGAAGATGGGTGAGTTGGAAGACTGGTCAGTAGTTTTATTTGTTAGAAGGTTGATTAGGAGAATGGGGCTGGTGGTTTTCTGGATTTTGAAATCAAAAAGACTGCTTCAAAATCTACCCTTGACAATTAGAAGGTAAATTATATGGTCCCAACAATTCATTTAAAGTCTTTGAGCCTGTTTTCTCATGAATAAAATGAGAATATTTTATCTTCAATACCTATTTCCCAGGTTTTTTGAGGCTCAGATATGATAATTGACAAAAAGCAATGTGTGAACTTTGAGGTGCTATCTACATGTCAATTATTATTAGTTCCCATATCTTACTTCCTTTGTAGGCATAAATCAATTCGTTCTGAATGTAACTTGTGGAAAAGGCCTTTGACATTTGCCAACATTTTTTTCTGGGAATTTAGATGATTAAATATAAGTCACTTTGTTTCCTTCAGTAGTTATTGACTTAATTCATCAGGCAGCCATTGTATGGGCTCCATAAAGCCATACATACCCTTCTAAGTCTTCCTACTTCCATTTTCTCCCCCTCCTCCCTTTAATGAGAGTTTCTCTAATTGACTTAATGATTTATATTTAATTAGCATATTTTGGGAGAGTGATCAAGAACAAGTAAGATAAAGTAGTCAGACAAGCATGTTGCAATCCTTTTGTCAAGCTAATCAAAGTGGACAGTCTTGTAGTAAATCTTTGACCAGCACAGTTGGCCATCTCCAATTCAACTCTGCTATGTGTCTAGAACTTCCAGGCACCTATAAAGGCATATAACTCTGGTTGTCATTTCAATTAACTTTAATTAGATAAAAATTAGCTCTAAAGATAGGTTTTCCAACTGCCTATATTGGTAAAACTTTAATGAAGTGAGAGGTAGAAGGAAAGGAATTTTTAAAGAGATGCACAGAAGTAAATTGAATCTGCCACCCTTAACCTGTATGTGACAATGTACATATGGATATGAAAAAATGATTTAGTACAGTATGTCCTTGTAATTGATCTCATCACCTGCAAAGTAAAGGGGATAGAGTAGATTGCTTTTAAGGTCAAACAAAATGTGAACATCTTAAGGTCTGGGACAGTTTCATTTTTTAGCTCTGTAATCCTAATACAGAGCTTTGCATAGTAAGAATTCAGCAAAGCTTAGATTGAATGGAATTTCTAGAATTGAAAAAAATCTGAAAATTTCAAAAAAAATTTTAGTTAAATTTCTTTCCCCCAAAAAGATTTGTCTTTTTTTTTATTAATGATTTTTATTTTAACATTACATTCATTTCCAAAAGATCTCTTAACCTGTAGCCATCTCTGTTAACAAAGGTTTAAGAAGAGAAAGGAAAAGCAGTCTTAGTAAAAAAGTAACCAGAATATTCACCCTGTCTGGAACTATAAGCAATATTTTATATCCTCAAATGACCACTTCTTCAGTGAAGGAGGTTGTTATTTGGTTATGTTGTTCTTTTTGTGACTTCATTTGGGGTTTTCTTGACAAAGATACTGGAGTGGTTTGCCATTTCCTTTTTTTACATTTTTCTTCATTTTATAGATGAGGAAACTGATGCAAATAGGATTAAGTGACTGTCCAGAGTCATATAACTAGTAACTCTTTGAAGCCAAAACTGAACTCATGCCTTCTTCATTCTAAAATAGAATTTACCATGCCAACCTATTTGTCCATATGGGGGAAGGTATATTTTCTTGAATCTTCTCTGGAGCAACCTTGATCTCTATGAAATAAATATTAAAAAAACAAAACAAAACATGATGTATAAACTATAAAGTTCTTCTACTGGCTAATGTATACCCAATAGAATTCAAACAGGCCATCCTCAATGTCTGGAACATATAATCTCTGACTTTTAAAATATTTCTTTCTTGGGCCAACTCAGGAGCTATCTTTTCTAAAAATCTTTCCCTGGTCCCTGCTGGGTCTGAGATCTCTCTGCCTCTTTGAATTACCATGCTGATACTTTGCTGTATAAATGTTGCATTCCCCAGTAAATTCCTAGAGGACAGGGACCATTTGATTTTTTTTTTTTGCATGCCTCTCCACTGCAGGATAAATAGGATAAACACTCAATAAATGTTTTTAGAATTAAATTAAGGATTGCAGACTGGCCAGATGGAATTCTTTTTTAAACTGAATTTTACTTAGGTGTTCATCTCACAGATTTGTGGCACACACACACACATAAAATCAATTCTGCCATTCCTCCATACTTCTCAGATAATTATCCTTCAGGGACAAGAGTAAATACAGACACAGTTGATTTCTTTGTCAGACTTTTAAATGTAATTTTATATTTTTATATACTTATTTTTAATGTTTTATAAATATTTATATATGTAAATATAAATATTTACAAATAAATATAAATATAATAAATATAATTTTGAGTAAGAGCACTTACTCAAGGAAAATAATAAATCTCAGTTAAATAAAGAAATCACTAGGTTTAGAACAGCTATGCCAATAAATTAAATTTTATTTAATTGAATAAGCATTTACTAATGGGTTGCACAATAATAGGGGTACAAAGACTATGAAATTATCCCTATAGACAAGAACAATACATTTTACTGGAGAAAGCAACAAATAATAATAGCTAGAATGTGTATCCTTGCAACAACTTGAAATAGAAGTTAAATGACCTATCCAGGGTCACACACATAGTAATGCCTAATGCAGAATTTGAATTAGTTCTTCCTGACTCCAGTTCCAACACTCATTAGATACACTATTTAGCAGCTTCTGTACATACATACACCTATATATACATACATATATACACACACATATATATACACATATGTATGTATGTATGTAGTGTACACAATGTCTTAAAACTTGTTTGTTAAAGTTAAGGGATCATAGATACCTTCTCAAAATGATGTTTTTAGATACTTAAATTCAAATATACTCTATTTCAAAGGAAGCCAATAATACTGAAATATAGTTATCATTGCTATAGTGAGATGTACAGTGAATAGAGTGTTAGATCTGAAGTCAGTAAGTCTCATCTTCATGAGTTCAAATCTGAAATTAGCTATGTGATCCTGAGCATGTCACTTAACCCCATTTGCCTCAGTTCTTCTTTTGTAAAATGAGCTGAAGAAGGAGATGGCAAACCATTCAGTAACTTTGTCAAGAAGGGATCATGAGAGTTGGGCAAGACTGAAATAATTGAACAAGACAGTTATAATTAAAAATGAAAGAAAACAAAATATATCTGGACCTCAAGTTGAAAAACCTTGATCCAAAAGATTTCTTTCATTTTGATCAAAAAGCAGTTAAGGGTATGATTGTGGGGGAGTGTTGCAGTGGCCAATCTAACTGGCTACAGTACCACTGGGAAAGGGCTGCAACTTCCCCTTAAGAATGTACCCTCCCCATATCCTTGCAAAGCACACAGACACAGACACAATCAGACATATGTACACACGTTTCTCTAAAGGGAAGGATGGGAATTTAGGGTTAGGATTGGATTACAAAACTGATGGAGTATTTTTGGAAGACATCTAAATACAAAGTGCGAAGATAGTAGTATTCAGACAGCAATGGGGAGGAATTACCCCTCCTCCACCATGTCCATGCACAAGAACAAATTTTGATTACCCTGAACTTTTTATGGCTTAATAGATGATCTTAAAGACCCTTTTCCTGAGCTTTCACTAAAAAGATAAATTTCATAAATTTATGAGAAGCACAGCTCTCCCAGAATAATTCTTCAGAAGTACAGAAATTTAGTAGTAACACCCTATACTTAAACATTTTTAAAGGTGGCTATTTAAGGACCCAGATCCTGTCTATCCATGAGCTTCAAGGTCAGAACCTTCCTCTTAGGAGGTGTTTCACAAATATTTATTGAAGTGAAATTCTGATCTTTCCTGAGTCAGTAGATGTGTGTTCTGTTGAATGCTCATTTGCTGATCTGGAACCTCATTAGTAATTAATTAGGAGATTGACTCCAAACCTTTCTGACAGCTGGCTTTCCCCCATACTTTCTAGCAATTTGATTAATCGGTGACACTGTGGTTGTAAGAGTCTGTGTATCAACACATGGTTTGACTTTAAAGGCTAAGTCACAACTGCTCTTCTGTTTTAATTAAAGGGAGAAATCTTAAGGCAGAAAAAGTATTATGAGGAATTAGCAAAACTAAGCACTCAATGTTAAGGGGGGGAGGGGGGAGGAAGGCTCTTCCAGATGCTTAATGAGATGTAAGTGGAGCATTTTCAAAGTCTGTGTGTATGTATGGGTATAATATGCTCCCAACTATGGTAGTATTTAATGTGCATAACTTGACTGCCTACCACCATTCTCCAAAACCCAGAAGATCAGGCAGGGTTTGCAGTTTACATTGGTGGAAGGAGCAACTTCATGAAGGAAATCATAGGTCATAGAAATATAGAAGTGTTTACTGATCACCAGTAGACTCTTTAGAAAATGCACACCATATTTTGGTATGAGACCCAGCAGAAATATATAGACTCTATGTTATCAATAGATGCATTTTCTATTTTTAAAAGGGCTCGTTCTTCTGTCTTCAAAAAACACCAAAGCTTGCATACCTATGTGCATTCAGATAGAAAAGAACTGAAGCAATTATTTGGTCATTTAAAAAATAAACATATCAACTCATTTTTTTGGCTTCAAGTATCTAGATATATTAAAAGAAAGGCTTTAGAAATGTTCTTTTCTAGGGGCAGCTAGGTGGAGCAGTGGATAGACCATCAGCCTTGAATTCAGGAGGACCGGAGTTCAAATCTGGTCTCAGACACTTAACACTTCCTGGCTGTGTGACCTTGGGTGAGTCACTTAACCCCAGCCTCAGGAAAAAAGAAAAGAAATGTTCTTTTCTTAGAAAAATTCAAGTTGCCACATACTTCCTTTGCACCTTTTCTTTAAAGGATGTACTAATGAATATGGACCCATTGAAATGTTTTTCTTGGTTAGGTAGCTCTCCTGTTTTACACTGCAGGGGTTTTATTACTACACATATTGAGTCTCTTTTATAGGTACAAAGTTTAGCTTCCTGTTGATTATTCATTTATTAAACACCTACTGTGTTAAGGCACCATACTAGAGATTTAAAATTTAAATGATAGGTTCTCAACCCTCATGGAATTTAATAATCTACTTGGTTAGTAGGGTAGGGATACAACATGAGCATATTTAAGAAAATGTTTAGAGTGATGGGGCAAAGGAGTCATCCAGACAAAATACTCAGTACATGTTTGAGGAGAGAGGATCATGGAAGACTACCAGGGGGAGCCAACACTTTAACTATGCCATTCTAAAAGCTGGTGATGTAGGGAAATTATATGCTAGGTAGGACTGATGACCTCTGCAAATTCATGGAGATGAGTGATGGGCATGTTAAGTTTGGGGAACAGCAATATGGTACAAAGGGAAGAATCTGCATTCTTAGTCCAAGCAGCTGAGTTGCAATATGGTCTCTCATTTGTGCGGCCTTGAGCAGGACATTTTAAATTGCCTTCTCCTGAGATTCTACATCTGTAAAAAGTGGGTATTGGATTAGATGCACTTTGAGGCCTCTTCCAGTTCTAGAGCTATGATTCTATGATGTGAAATAAGGCTGGAAAGGAGATTGGTTCCAGATTGCAGAGGGCCTTAAAGGCTAATAGAAGAAGTTTTTATTTTATTCTAAGAACCATAAGAAATCATTGATGGTTTTTGCACAGGATATTATCATCTTCATACTTGATATATTAGGTAAACTATATTGGTTTTCACCATGAGCCAATTACTACAGATTCTTCTGTTTCTATGCTTATAACATTTAAATATTTAACTGTATCTGTCACTTCTCTATATGGAAATGGATAGCATATTTTATCATCAGTCCTTTAGAATTGTGATGAGTCATTGTGGGTTGATTAAAATTACTAAGTCTTTCAAAGTTGATTAGTTTTACAATACTGTTGTTATTATATAGATTGTTCTCCAAGTTTTATTCATTCCACTTTGTATCATTTCTTGTAGGTCTTCCCAGGTTTTCCTGAATCACTGTTTTCATTATAGTATTTCATCACATTCCTATATCATAACTTGTTCAGCCATTGCTAGGCATTCCCTCATAATTTCTAATTCCTTGTTTCCACAAAAAGAGTTTTCATGTAGAATTTACTCCTATTTTTTGTTCTCCTTGGAGTATGGCCCTTGTAGGTATATTTTTGGGTAAAAGGGTATGCATACTTTAATTTGCAAAGTTCCAAACTATTGTCTGGAATGATTGGATGAGTTCACAGCTTCATCAATAGTACATAAGAACAGGGTTTCTTAAAATTTTTCCACTGAAGATGTATACAAATCAAACATTTAGTGATAGTAAATCATAATTTCAAGATCCCTTGCATTAGTTATAAGAGCCCATATAGGATTAAGGCCCACAGTTTAAGAAGCTGGACATTAGAATACCTGTTTTCTCATATTCCTAACAGCATTTGGCATTTTCCTTTTTGTCATCTTAGCCAATCTGATTGGGTGTGAGGGGGTACCTCAGGATCATTTTAATTAGCATTTCTCTAATTATTATTGATGCAAAGCATTTTTTATATGATTATTGTTAGCTTGGATTTTTTCCTCTGAAAATTGCCCATTAATATTCTTTGGCCATTTATCAGTTGAGAAATGTCTTTTATTTTATAGAAGTAAGACCTTTATCTGAGAAACTTGCTATAAAGGTTTTCACCAGTTTTCTTTTTGCAGAAAATCTGCAATGATTTTATTTGTGCAAAACCTTTTACATTTTATATAACTAAAATTGTCCATTTTTACCTCCTGTGAACTGCTTTGCCTCTTATTTGGTCATGAATTCCTCCTCTATCCATAGATGTGACAGATAATTTCTTCTCTGCTTCAGTAATTTGCTAACTATATCATCCTTTATACCTAAGTCATGTACCCATTTTAGGTTTATCCTGGCATATGGTGTGAGATGTTGGTCTGTGCCTGGTCTCTTTCAGATGATTATTTTGAGTTTTCCAGTAGTTTTCTGTTGTCATTTCTGGTGCTAGAATACCTCCCACCCAGTCATGAACCCAGTTTTTGCAGATCTCTGTCTACCTTCTTAAGATGTCCTGGTATGAAAAAATTGCTCACTGTGATGAACTTGGTTCTTTTCAACAATGAGATGAATCAAGGCAATTCCAATAGCCATGTGATGGAAAGAGCATTTGTATCCAGAGAGAGAATTATGGAAACTTGAATGTGAATTGAAACATAGCACCTTTTTTGTTTACTGATTTTTTTCTTTTTCATGTTTTTTCCCTTTTGATCTGATTTTTCTTGCACAGCATGACAAATATGGAAATATGTTTAGAAGAATTGCATGTTTAACTTACAGTAGTGCTTTGGGGAGCAGGGAGAAGGGAGAGAGAACAATTTGGAACAAAAGGTTTGGCAAAAGTGACTGTTGAAAACTATCTTTGTATGTATTTGGAAAAATAAAATACTATTAAAAATAATAAATTGAGGGCATTGTTTCTTTGAAGTTTAGGAGTCAGAGAGACCTGGGTTTGAATTCTGCCTCTAATATAATTAGCTGTAGAAGAAGCATGAATAGTCTATTTAACATGTTAATCTCAGTCTCCTCATTTGTAAGAATGGGGATAATAATACATACTTGTGATACATTTTGCCCAATTTTCATGAGGCTCAGATGAATTACATGGAAAACTTTACAAACTATAAACCACTAAGTAATGCTAGCTATTATTCCTGTTATGCTCAATTCCTTTGGCTTTCATGCCATAGACCTTTGTTGATTCTTTACCCAACTCCTGTTCAGTTCCTTTCATTGTTTTTCCATTCTCCTCCTTCTTTATCAAGACATATTTCTTAAGATCTTCCCTAGACTTTCTTTTGTATTTTGATTATATTCTATCCCTTAATAATCTTAATGATTTCCATGCATTCAATTATCACCTCTTCAAAGATGAGTCTCATATCTATACATCTAGTACTAATTAATCTCTTTCTGAACTCCAGTTCTACGTTTTCCAATTGTTTGCTGGAGATAGCTTTCTGGATACCCTGCTAGCATCTTTTTTATTTATTTATTTATTTTTTGCTGAGGCAATTGGGGTTAAGTGATTTTCCCAGGGTCACACAGCTAGGGAGTGTTAAGTATCTGAGACCACATTTGAACTCAGGTACTCCTGACTTCAGGAGTGGTGCTCTATTCATTTCCTCATGTAACTGCTCCACTATTAGCATTTTAAACTCAATTTATCCCAAAATGAATTCAATCTTCTTCTCTAAACCTCCCTCTTTATCCTATTTCCCATAGTTTTGATGGCATGGTGAATTTTTCTTTGATTTTTCCATCTCTTTTACCTACCACATTCAATCAATCATAATTTTTTTTTTCCCCTGAGGCTGGGGTTAAGTGACTTTCCCATGGTCACATAGCCAGGAAGTGTTAAGTGTCTGAGACCAGATTTCAACTCGGGTCCTCCTGAATTCGGGCTGGTGCTCTATCTACTGCACCACCTAGCTGCCCCCAATCATTAAATCTTATTGATTTTTGATTCACAATTTTCTTCCAATCTCCCCCCCCCCCCAGTCATTCACACTACTATCCCCCTAATTCAGATCCTTATCACCTATCATTTGAAATATTACAATGACTTCTTAACTGCCTTCCTTGCCTTTTTATTCTCTGCTGCTTTCTATTCATTCTCCAATTAGTTGCCAACATAACTTACCTGATACCTTGGTGTTACTATATCATTTCCCTAATCAAAAACATTTGTTAGTTCCTTTGTTCTTCAGGATATATAAATATAAACTTCTCCACCTGGCATTGAAGATCTTACCATTTTAGATTTATTATCAGTATGAAATGAAATACTGATAATATTTCATATTATCTCTCCAACTCATCTTTTAAACATTTTGTTTTATTTTAAAGTTTTGGAATAAAACAAGCATTTCCATAACAATATAATCTTTAAAAAATGTTTGTACATGAAACTTTAAATCTATTTGGAAAATTCCAAAAATTCAACTAAAAATTAAGTGAAACAATAATTTTAGCAAAGTAGTAGGGTATAAAGTAAAATCACATAAATCACCATTCCTATATGTCACAAACAAAACTCTGCCAGAAGATTTAATAAAAGACATCCCATTTAATATCATTAGACAATAAAATATCTGGGCTTTCACCTATCAAAACAAACCCAAAAACTATTATAAAAATTTTTTTTTACAAATAAAATCAGATTTAAATAATTGGAGAGATTTTAATTGTTCATGGGTAGGCAGGGCCAATGTGATAAAAATGCCAATTTTACCCAAACCAATTTACATATTCACTGTCATCCCAATTAAACAACATATTTTTATTTTCAAATGATTCTTTTTTTTTTCTATTCTATGTCCTATCTTACTAGAATACTACAAGATGCCTTTCGTATTTCCCCCTGATAAAGCCCTTTTCTTCTTTTAGGTTCAGTTCAGGTGCCACGTCTTTCATGAAGATCTTTTTAAATCCTCCTAGCTGAAAATATTTTTTTCTCTCCTCAAATTTCCTTCATCATTTTACCTGGATTTCTCCTTTGACCCATATCACATTTGGGCTGTCATACTTATTTTTGTCGTTTCCCCCATTGGATTGTAAAGGTCGGGGGGCTTTTTCAATATTGCTAGCACCTAAAGTGTCCTCAATACAGCTGGAATTTAACAAATCTTGGTTGCACAACAAAATTGAATTTCCTTCGGTGGGCAACAGAAACTTTTCTGAGGGCTGCTGGTGATGGTACCTGTGAAAACACAAGGTGTTTTTTACAAGCTTTTGTGTGGTTTTAAAATAATTAAAACTTAAATAGCTTTAAAAAGTTTTAAAAACTTAAAATAGCACTAAGACTTTTGGGACAACCTATATATAATGTGAGAAGTATCAGCCTTTATAGAGGAGAGGAACAGACTAAGGCTTACTTCTTAGCAGCTGTTCTTGTTATCCTGTCCATATCCAAGACAGTGGGGTCAGTGGGAATAGAGTTGAATTTGGAACTAGAATACTTTAACTTCCAAACCAACCTGTATCAGCTGCTATTTGATCCAAGGCAAGTCACTTTGCTTTCTTGACTTTAGTTTCCTTATTTGTTGGGGAAGGTTTTGTCTAGATAAGGTTTTCGCTCCTCACCCTAAGCCTAAATCTCCAATACTTCAGAAGCAATGTTAGTCACTTGTAATCTTTGCTCTTTCAAGAGAGCACATAATGTCCATTTTAATTAGCATCCAAAAATGCAGGGGTTGGGGGGGGAAGATGCATCCTGATTTGCCATTCTATCAGCAGCCCTCTAGGATTCCTTAGAAAGACTGAGGGAGTTTCTATTTCACAGTCCTGATGATGGTAAAGTTGAACTTAATGATGTAACCAATGTAACATAAAGAAGGGAAATTTCAGGGCCTTGTTAGATCTTAGAGTTCCTTTTCTCTTCTGTGTCCTCCCATGACTTCTCCCCTTTCACTTCTCTCTGTCCCATACCCATATGTATCCTCACTACCCTACCCACAAAGGACAAAGAGCTAGAAAGTCTCTTTGAAATTCCTTGGTTGTACCTTAATTTAAAAAAAAAAAAAAAAAAAAGTCATCAGCTAAAAACCAGAAAGATTTGGAGGGACAGTAATGAAATATATTTGACTCTGTCATTTGAAAAAGGATTGAATTTGTTTTATTTTGCAGGGAATAGAATATGTAAATTTGGGATGGAAGGAAAAATTTAAAAATATTGAAACTCTACCTAAGTAGAATGAGGTACCTCTGAAATTAGTAGATCTCTCACTAGCAGTCTTCAAATGCTGAAATTTGGATGATTATCTACTGATGACTGGAAGTATACTCCCCTCTGGACTTCCTAACAAATATGATTCTGTATATGTTCGGAAGTCTAGAGAGTGCAGTGTATTTTGCAACCCGTGGGCCTAGAAGGTCCTAGGATTGGATTTAGGATAGATGTGGCTCTTATAGAGACTTCAGGTCTGAAAAATCTTGAGTGTTGGTTTTTAGCAACATTCACCGGGAAGGCTCATTCTCTTCTGGTCTAAGAAATTAGAGCGAAAAGTGATTTTTTAAAATGCCATATTCTTTAGGGGATTAATAATTGTTGGCGTTGGAGAATGGGGTTGAAAATCTTCCCTGGAAAATAATGAGCAGAGAAACATTTACTGATTAGTTTAATCTCAGATAATCCTATCTGATGAGCATAGATCAAGATATCCCTTAACAGATTTATTCTAAAATAAAGTAAAACAAAATCAAATAAGTTCACAAGCAGCCTAGCGATGTGGAGGTGCAGGTGCTGTTCTCCGGAGCAAGGAATGATCCCAGTTTCTAGGGAAGATGCGGGGTGAGCTGGGGGGAGGAAGAGCTGAGATCAAAAATAAAAACATCACCTAACCCCCACCTTTTGTCTTCCCTCTGCTTCTGGGGTGTCCAGAGCTGTATCCTCAATCCGTGCACGTGGCAAGGAAGTAGCCCAGGCAACTATTTAGAATACATAGGGATTTAAACTCTTATTCCTATTCCCCTGTAGCAGGCTTTCTCCCCGTTTTCGGCTTTTATGTTTCCCTAAACTGATTACAAGCAATTATAAACGCTTTATCCCAAACTTTCCAAATGACTCTACCATATGCATAGTTAAAAGCTTCATCATCCCTGGCGGCAGCTGAGCCTCCGCGTAAACTGCTAAAATTAAGCTGATTCTGGGCGATGTCAAAAAATTAGGGTTTTAGCCACTAATATCGGGCCGGACTGGAAATTGTTGGGGGTTGGTGGCCGGATTAGCACTTCCAATTTCTGTGAGAGATTTGCTCTCAGTTTAACAGTGAAAGTCTCCTCGGGCGGTCCTCTCAATTGAATTGGACTGCAGCGCAACCCGAAAAGTGAATGTGGTCAGCTTTCTCTGCCCGGATATCAGGGCGCCCAAGAGGAGAAGCTCTACTTCGTAAGGGTGGGTGGTGGGGGAAAAAGACAGGAAAAGTCAGTTTAGATACCGAATTCTTATTCATTCTTTCTGTGTGTCTAAGTCCCTTCCTCTGAGTCCCCCTCTCTCTCCTTCCTCCCTTCCCCTCTGGGATGGTCGGGATGAGCTGCATCTGTGACAACCGACGTAAAACAAAAGCATAAACAATGAGAGCTCTAAGGGACCAAGAAAAGCACCCGATCCATCGTCCTCATTTTAGACTGAAGCCGGGGAAGGGACGTGATTAGCTTAAAATTACTAACGAATTAATGACTCGATTTCTAGTCCCAGAAAGCGGACCCACAACTCTGATCATCTGCAGCCTCTGTTTTCTTTGATGATTTAGATGCCCCAAAGGAAGGAAAATCAAGCATTTGTGTCCCCACCTACGAGTGTCGAGACGCCCCAGCCAATGTTCCTTGGGCATTGGGTACTGTTTTCGCAGGCGAGATTTCTGGGGCATTTCTCGAAGTCCATATCTGATAGTTCCTAAGTCTGATAAGGTTCACCATACACCCAGAACTGTCAGGGGAGCATGCACGCTCGCTTGCTTCATTGTAGCGTTGTGGCATCGCTCATCTGAGTCGTGCTTCTAACTAATAATTTGGTCATAGTTCATCTGCTGTCGAAAGTGACCCCCAATTTTTTTTTTTGGGGGAAATAAAAATAATTAGGTTTCTGGTGTTCCTCCAAGAGCTGATGACAGAGACCTGAATGCATTTCTACACCTGAACCCGGCAAAGAAAAGCTCCTCAAAAGAAATTCCAGCCTCCCTTTCAGGTCAAACGTAATCGTCAAAAGCCAACTCTAAACCCAAGCAATTCAAATTACAATTATCCCAAATGAAAGTTATTGTTTTTCTAATCCCAGGAACAGCTTGCAAAGGGAGATTTGGGTCTTTCTTTAATAATGTAAAGTTAATACGTAGTCCTCTTGTAATTATCTTTATCAGAAGGCCCTTGTTTAATCTGCGTGTTTAGCAGAAAAGTACCAAAAAAAAAAAAAAAAAAAAAAAAAGGGGGGGGGGGAGAGAAGAGAGATCTACTTTAAAGTAGTTGATGTAAGCTGTTTGTAAATCGTTTGCATAAACAGATGAAGCAGAGAATTTCAATCCAGGTGCAAGAGCTGGGATCTGATGGACTGAGTCAGACTGGAGTCCTTTTTGGACAAGGATAAGGTTACACAACACATTCTCTCCTCTCCTCTTTGGTTGCCGAGCTGAGGGTGGGGCCAACTACTAGGTGTTTCGAATTAGGGAGATAAGATGAGATGGAGAGTAGCTAGGGTATCTATAAAATAAAAATTTAGAAATCAGTAGAGGAAATAAACTTGAACTTGTCCACATTTTCTTAAACAAAATTCCATTCCATTATGTTCCACTATATTCTGTTAAGGTTTTTTTTTTTTTTTTTTTTTTTTTTTTTTTAATCCCTTTCCCCGAAGGCTTCTAGGGTATGGGAAAGAAATACAAATTAGAGTTATGGGATGGGCGAGAGGAAAGACAGACAGACATACACAGACAGACAGAGAAAAAAACGCACAGAGGTGGGGAGGAGAGAGAGAGAGAGAGAGAGAGAGAGAGAGAGAGAGAGAGAGAGAGAGAGAGAGAGAGAGAGAGAGAGAGAGAGAGAGAGAGAGAGAGAGAGAGAGAGAGAGAGAGAGAGAGAGAGAGAGAGAGAGAGAGAGAGAGAGAGAGAGAGAGAGAGAGAGAGAGAGAGAGAGAGATATTCAATGCGGAATGGCAAGTTAGCGGGTATGGTTGAAGAGAGGAAGAGTCCTGTGTAAGATTGGGGAGCTTTGAAAGAAAAGATTGTAAAGAGTTCTAAATTCTCAATGGGAATTTGTTTTTATTTCACTCAAAAGGTAATAAGGAACCACTGGAGTTTATGGAGCAGGGGAGTGATGACATGGTCAGAAGTAAGCTTCAGAACAAAATTTTGGCAAAAGTTGTATTAGGGAGAGATTTGCCAAGTTCAATTAAGCTATTGCAAATACTGGAGGAGAGCATAATTAGGCTTATTTGAAAATCATGTTTTGCTGTGAAGCGGCACGTGTGAGCATAACAACGTGTCGGAATTAAAAAAGTTTGGAGTTTTCGAATTTTTCTCTCTCCAGAAACGCCTACCCATGGGGGTTTTCGTAAGGCCCATAAAAATGCAAGCACTAAGGGAGTACGCCCGGCTCAAAAAAGAAACGAGAGGAGGAGAGATGTTCGGCTTCAGCCCAGACAGCCTGAGGATGTAGGGGCTGGGATGGGGGAGGGAGGGGGAATTCACCAGCTCCCGATACCTCACTTTAACCTCTTCGCACCCTGCTTGCTCGTTCGTTAGCTTCTTGATTCTGGGGAAGAATTGACAGCGAAAAGACCCAGCTAACTGAAGTGAGACAAAATCTCAGTCTTGGGTTTAGGGGACAATTGGGTAAACCTGCATGCCCCAGCTTCATTTCGGGAGCGAGCAAGCTGAATGAGAGAAACCCACCCACCACCTCCTTCCCCTCGAGGAGACAAGAGAGATGAACATCTCGGCGGAAACAGCTAGGGATATTTTGGGGGATTTTTTTGGGGGGGGGCAGAGAGAGTTAGTGTGAGCGACGTAATTCTGGCTTTAACGGTTACTGATCAGAATCTAGCCTGACCAAAGGCTTGGCACTGAGGCCCTCTAAATTTGAGGGGATTGAAAGTGAGGTCTTAGAAAAGAAAGGAAGATGTGTGGGTCCTAGGGAGAGAAAGGGGTGGATATTAAACTGCCTGTAGAGCTAAGGAGGTTTATGCTTTCGAAGAGGTGAGATTAAGTGAAATCTCCATCCCCGCCCCCTCTTCCCATCCCTGCTCCAGAACAGTTTATTGAAGGAGGGGCGGGCTTGGCCAGGACAGATTGAAGGGATCAGAAAGGAGATGACAGCTGGACAGGGGACGTGTGAGGGGAAGGAGGAAGAAAGTGAGGAAAAAGTGACCCTGGGAAAGGGGGATGGGACTTCCGAAGGGAGGTAGTAGCTGGGAGTTGAAGGGGGAAGCAGCTGGGAGTTGAGCTAGGGAAGGGAAGGTGCATTATCAGATTGTAGAGAAATTGGGAGTAATTAATCTTCTGGAATTGAAAGCACGGGACGCCCCTAAGGCAACAGGACCCTTCACCAAGCTGATTGGAGGCCAAGCGCCTTCCCCACCCATTGCCCTGCTTCCCTGGTCCCAGGAACCAGATAAAAAGGTCTGGACCGGCTTCGCTCTTCCACCATCTGGACTCGGAGTCCTGCAGAATCTATTCCAGACAACCTGGGAGGGAAGAGCGAAACCATGACCGGCCGAGATGCGAGTTCAGATGGCAAAACCAAGGGCAAGGCGTTGGTGCCCATTGGCCCGGGACATGAGAAGGCTTCCCTCAGTCTACGATCCAAAGGCTTCGCCATCAATGACTTGCTGGGGTTAGAGGCAGAGTTGCAGCCTCCCAATGGCCCTGGAGCTGGCTCGGGATGCCAGGTCCCTTCTGGGGCTGGACTGGGGCCAGGTCCTGGGGCTGGAGCTGGAGTCGGGGGGACCTCTTTGCCCGGGGGCTCCTTGCCCTTAGGTCTGGGCTTCTTCTGTGGTTTTGCAGCGCAGCAGCCTCCGGCTGCTGGGACCCCCTGTCTGCTGCTCACGGACATCCCCTTCCTGCAATCCCGGGGACCGGACCCCCATCAACATCACGAGCATCACCAGCGATACCTGCTGGGCTCCGAGAAGCCCAAGGAAAGCGTTTCGGGTAACTTGTGCATGCCTCTCCCGAGACCACCCTCCCCCTTCTCACAGCCTAGGGCCTAAAGGGTTAAAACAAAACAAAACAAAAAAACAACCCTTTCCTACAATAGCTTTTACTTTTGCCCCTCACCCCCTTCACTTTTCTCACTTTGAGACGAAAGCTTCTTCCCTAAACTTCAGTTTTTTGGCAAATTTCTTCTATTTCTTTTCTCCTGATCCAAGGAAAGGGTAAAATATCCAGAAGAGGGAAAAATGTTAGTTCCGGGCTGTGTTGTTGCATTGCCAAAAACTCTAGATTTTTATTCAGAGGACCTGAATGCAAATTCTGACTATTCTATGTGATTTTAGGAATGTCACTTAATCTCAGTTTTTTCATCTGCAAAAGAAGCTTGGATCATTTAATATCTCTCATAGATCTAAACCAGAGAGACCCATTTAGGGCTATATACGTCATGGATTTCTGCTTTTATTCTCTCAAGTTGTGTCCATGATCTTGCTACATGCATTTTTTTTTTTTTTTTTAAATTTTCCTCTAACCCCTGCCTAGAGTCTAACTTGTTCCTACTCTGGGGCTGGAGCCTCCCAGAGGCGAAAATGTATTTTTGAACTTCCCTTCTCTGCTCCCCTAGGAATCTGAGGTCAAGATCCGGCAGAGAAGCGAACATTTTAGCTGTTTCTCATTTTAGCTTCAGTCTCCCAGTGTAGAAATCTTCAATCTAGGCCAGCACTGAGCTTTAATATTTTTTCTGAGCAAGGCTCGGTGTTTCCCAGGTGGGTTCCCCAGTTTCCATGGGGAAACTGATGTTAGGGTTAGAGAAAGTGACTAGGCTTGTGGGCTGGGCTTCTTGGGACTTGCATAACCACTCTCTCTGAAAGTGCTGAAATTTCAGTCAGGAAAAGAAAGTGGTCTTGGCATTTCTTGTATTCTTGCTATTTATACAACTATTTGCTTAATTAGACTGGCACTTCTGACAAATTGCATTGAGGGTTGCTGCTTCTTTCTTTTGGCAGTTCTTCCATTTCTAATTCCCTCATCTTTTGAGTTAGTTCTTCTATTCTATGATAGTAGATCAGGTTTGGTATCATGAAGCTTCTAGTTCAAATTCTCCCTCCAGCACAAATTATTGCTGCTTGAATAGGGGGTAAGCCACCCATATAATCTCTCCATGTCCAAGGCAGCTCTCTATAGCTGAATGGACAGTTGTTGATTTGTATTAGTGGAGGGAGATTTTACAATGATGAATGAGATTAAAAAAAAATAACAACTATCATGATAGAGTTTTGTCTTTACTTACCCAAGGTCTACCTTTTTTTTTTGTGCCTTTTGCTCATATGTCCATTTCATTTCTTGCAGTCCTTGGCCTTCCTTCAATCCTTAATTTTCACTATTCTACTAGTGCTTTTAAGAGAGTCTGAAAGATCCATTTACAGGGTCTCACAATCTCCTCAGGAAAGACACACAATGGAATGCTTCCTTTGTAGATCTTTTTATACTTAAGGTTTATCTGAGATGTCAGTGAATTTCAGTGACCTTACTATTTTCTCACTAAGTGGAAGCCCCAGAATAAGAAGTTCATCTTTAGATGGGTATAGGGTGGGAATATAGAAGCTTTTTTTTCATAGGATTTAGGACTCAAAGGAAGCATTTAGTATAGATCTTTAATTTTATAGTTGAGGAAATTAAAGTCTAGAAAGGGAAGATTTCTTGAACACAGATAGTAAGGAGTGGTACAAAGATTTGAACTCAGGTTCTCTGAATCCCTTGATGGAACTCAAGCAGCAAAGGCTGGGTGGCCACTTGGGTGTGCCGTACAGGGGTTCTTCCCCAAATAGAGGTTGGTTTCAACCTCTATTTTGAGGATCCCTTCCACCTCTGAAACCCTGTGAGTGAAATCTATATTCCTTTCCTTATATCATACTGGATCTTCTGAATTCCAATCCAATGTCCTTTCCACTATGCTGCTCTGCTTTTTTTCCTTGCTCATCTTCAAGTTGATAGCCAGATAAAAGGTTGGCACAGTGGATTATGCTGAAGACCTCAGGTCAAATTCAGCCTTGAACACTTACTTGAAGTGTGGCTGTGAGCAATTACTACTGTCTTATTACTGTCTGCCTCAGGTTTTTTGTCTTTTTTTTTTTTTTATCTGCAAAATGGAAATAACACCACCTACTCATTTGGGTTTTCAAATGTGATAAAAAGGTTATGTCTAATGATATAATATTTATAAAGTTCTTTTCAAACTTTAAAGAACTATATTGTTATTATTGAATTATGCCCTTGAATGTAATATTGCAGTTCTCCCCAGCGGCCCCCCCCCCCCCCCCCGAAACAAACCAGATTAAAGTTGGAGAGAAAAAGTCAGGGGCAAAAATAGTGCCATAATGATAGGGACTCTGGGGAGGGGCAAGTGTGGGAATCAGGGTTCTGCTTTTCTGCTCTGGTTGGTGGACCAATTCCAGATGTGAGGTATGGAAGATTGAGGCATCTGGAGAAAGTGATTTTGTTCAAATTCTTGTCCTGAACCCAGTCACTAGTGGGCCAACTCTCATTATTGTTTCTGATGGAACACATTGTATTTTCTTTGCCTTAATATTATCTAGGAGAAGCAAACTGGCCCAAGACTCTACTTCCTTTGGGAGGAATACCTGGAAACTGAAGTCTCCTTGAGTATTTTGTATCTATAAATGGATATTTATGTCTCTATACTATCTAAAGATATATAAGTATGTAGATAAATATATGCAAATGATGTATAACATACAATTGCCCAGTTCTTTTGTCTAGCTAATAACCTCAGTATATACAATCTGAACAACAATTTCAAATTTAAAGCATATATTTTTTTATTTTCTCCAAATGTAAACAGATGAAGACAGTCTCTCTGAAGACAAAAATGAACTGAAGACACCCACATCACATATTAAGAGAAAAAAGCGGCGGCATAGGTATAGTTTAATGTCGACTATTCTCTTTTCCTTTTTGGAGTTCTTACTATCGTAATTCCTGATCCATAAAGCCAAGGCCTGGGTTGAGTGTAAATATTTCAGTTTATAATAAAAAAGACAGATATTATTTTGAAAAGAATTAAAATAATTCTTAAGAGGATGATAGAAATGAGAAAGAATATCTGCTTCAGAACACATGGGCCATCTTTTACAGTATTTTTTAGTAGAAGACTTTGAGGGGATTTTTTTTTTTGTCATCTTATTCAGATCTCTGGAATAGTAGAATGGAACTCACTGAAGAGAACTTAAGAATTAAACTTCTAGAATTTTCAAGAAATCTTGTCTGGTTTAAGAGAAGACTTCAGCAGAGCAGAGAGACTGGCGATGGGAAGATGAATTACTAGCTTTTTAACAGAAGGGAATAGGGAAGGTGTGAGGGAGGAAAGACTACCACATAGGGAGAAGAGCTAGGTTTTCTCTTATACCTACATACCCTTATGCATATATGTGTTTCCTACAGGACAGTTTTCACTGCTCACCAACTGGAAGAATTGGAAAAGGCTTTTAATGAGGCACATTATCCAGATGTGTATGCCAGGGAAATGTTAGCTCTAAAAACTGAGCTTCCAGAAGACAGGATACAGGTATTCGAATTTGTGTTCTCCTTTCTCAGATTAATATACACAAAAAAGTCTCTTTAAATACACACACAAATATAACTCGGTTATACTTTTTAACATATTCAAAAAAGATAGATATAAATATATAGGTATAGTTTAATGCTAGACACTGGTCTCTTTTTCCTTTATAAATGATGTTTGGAGTTCTTACTATTATAGTCCAAGTTTGAAGCTAGTTAAGAGTGTTCATCTGAATGTCTATACCAGGGATTCTTGCTTCCTGTAAGATGCTCTTTTGCAATTAGTCAATTAGATTAAAAAAAAAAAAAGGGATGTTTTTCATTTTGCAACATCCAACAGTCAAATTATATGTGATATTCTAGTTCCTTTTCCCAAGAAAATCTTCCAAACCAAGAATAACAACAAAGCAAAAAAAATCATGATTATTGCTAGCCCTTTAATTGGCAATCACTTTTTAGACATAGTTCTTATTTTGAAAATTAACTGTGGATATCTCTTCTGAAAAGTTCCTTAGTTATTTAATCCATTTTCATTAAGCAGGGTTGTTGTACATCACTTAAAGAACTCCATATGCACATAAAATGATCTTTCATTCATTTTCATGTGTCCTCCCTCCTTCCCTGTGTCTTTCCTGACATGTTTTATTTATTTATTTCTAATCACAAACTAGGTCTGGTTTCAAAATAGAAGAGCCAAATGGAGGAAGAGGGAAAAATGTTGGGGTAGGAGCAGTGTCATGGCAGAGTATGGTCTTTATGGTGCCATGGTGAGACATTCCATACCACTTCCTGAATCAATCATCAATTCTGCCAAGAGTGGGTTGGTGGGCTCCTGTGCTCCATGGTTACTTGGTAAGAAAGAATTTGCTACATATTGAATAGCTGATGTTACTAAAACAATTTTAGATAAGATTTATAAAAGAAAAATAATTCATACTCTTAACAATTGCCTTGCAAATTATATGCATTTATAAAATGTTAGTTAGACTGATAGTGAAGAATTAAGGAACCATTCCCAGAATTTAATCAAAGCATTTTTTGAAATAATCCTAAAATTCTAGAACTAGAAACAAGTTTGTAGTAGTTTTTTGTTCTTCATCCTCAGAGAGGACCAATGACATCAGGAGGATAATGTCTTGGCTTCCAAGTGAATTGGATTTGAGTGAGACAGAGTTATGCTTTAACCAACTTCACTCTCTCCCCTAGAATCTTTGGTCTTCCCAGATTGATTCTTTTGTGAAGGCAAACCAGGCCATCTTTGGCCTCCATTCTTACCTTGCCTTTAATTACTGAAGGGGTATTGCTCCAGACAAACTGGCACCTGGGAAAGACCTAGCTTAAAAAAAAAAGCCATTTTAGAGAAACTTGATTCAATTCACTCATTTTATAGATTAAACAGTCAAAAAAGGCAGAATAAGTTATCTAAGATAAGGCAATATGCCCTTTTAATATTTAAAGATATTTAATTGTATGGATTTTTTTTTCTCATCTTGAATTATTTGGTGCTGATTTATGTTGTAAACTTGATGATTTATTTTTGAGACTTAAAAAAATGAAAGAATTATATACTTTATATGAGATATAGGTAAATTGAATTTATAAAACCATATAATTTTAAGTGCACTAAAGAAGTTTTCTATTTAAAGGAGTTCTGTGGTAAATCACTTTGAAAGTATATAATCATCTCTTGTGTTTTGGGAAAATCAGATTTTCTCATTATGTATTTTGTGAAGTACATCTTTATAATAGGAAATTTAATAAGATTATAAAGTTCAAATAAACTTATAAAACAATATGTTTTATGAATGACTTAAAATATCCTATTGTGACTTTAGGAAAAAACTACCTTTCTGATTTAGGTTTTTCCATATATTTAAAAAAAAAGAGAGAGAGAGAGAGGGCTGGATTATATGATCTCTCAGGTTTATTTCACTCTTAAAATATTTCATGACTCAGAATTTTCATAGTTTTTTGAACTTTAGAAATCCCTCAATGAAATGCAAAGGACCTCTGGGAAGGCTAACATTTTTTACTTTATCAAATATTTTTCAGTTAACATCTTCCAGGTACGAAAGAAAAGGGGACAAGGAAATTAAAAAGGTCTTGAATCAGGAGCTGGGAAATATAAGAATACATGGCAATGAATCTTTAATGGTAGAATTTCAGACTTTGGAGTAAATAGCTTTTAGGAACATAGAAGCCATCCTAATATCCCTTAAATTGTTAGGTGATCATCTACTTATAAAACCAGTTCTTATAAGACCTGTACCCACTTTATTTATTTACTCAAGTAGCATCATTTTAGTTGATTTTATGGTGATGATTGTGTTGATGAAAATAACACTTCTGATTTAAAAAAAATATTTGAGACACAATGTCCTCCTGTACAGTCATCAGTTTAAACTGGAAGATTTCTAAGATTCCTTCTAGCTCTATGACACTGTTCTTTTTCTAAGGGATGCACAAAAAATCCATGGATGTGATGAGGAAATCAGAAGGTGAAGAAAAAGTATCAGAAAATTGGGGTTATGACCACTCAGAGGAAGACTTGAAGTCAAAGCATGGAGAGCCCCAGCTGTGCTCTGAAAAAGTCAATCTCCTGGACAGCTCAGAAGACATTGCTATTGATCTCTCCAGGACAGCAAAACAGGAGAAGAAAGCACACTGAAGGCCTTGGATGCTAGGATCACATAAGTAAAGATTGCATCTATAAGAAAAGCATTGAACAATGGGAATGAGAAATGAGAACCTAAGAAGGAAAATGGGCCTTCCCAAAGCACTTGGGAACATGTGCATAACTAGCACTAGAATTTTTCAGATGTTAAAATTGCCCAAGATGAATTATATTGACTTATTCTTGTGTCTATTTATGGAGTCAGGATCAGATATGTCAATAAAACTTTCTTTTTAAGCTTCAAAGCTGCTAAGGACAAATTAGGAATTTAGAAAAACCTCCAATTAGTTTTATAAAGGAGAGTTCAGTAAAAGCACTTGAGCTGATTAAAATGGAGGAAGATTTTGCTTGATTTTTGGAGAATGGTGGCAAGAGGTGATATAGGGATTCTCAGGCATTTTAATGATAGGGGCACTTAACTCAATTGAAGACATTGTATGTGAAGAGGTTTGCTTCAAAATGCCCATTCTGAATCTTTAAAGAAGTATAGAACTTTAAATGAAGACAAAATCAACACAGCCTTATTAACTACAGGAAACTTCCTTCATTTTTACTATAAATATGACTTCAGACCACATTTTTATTTCCTTGCTGATATGCAATAATTTTGTATACTTCTGAAATGGGATTTGACATAACAGAATTTAGGCAATTCCAACTTGTATAAATTCAGCCATATTCTCTATTTCCCTTTTCTCCTGAAAGTAGACTATTTTGTGAAATGGCATAGGAAATATTTTAAAATTCTTTAATATCTGTAAAGCAGTATTATAAGATAAGGCCTGTTCTTGGTCTTATTATATTTATGTTTAAAAGCACTTTAGTTATTTGGAATTTCCGAATGTTTCTTTTTCCTGTATTTTGTTTATCATTTATTTATTATGTACACATAAATAAACATTATGTATAATTTTGCTTTTCAATGAATATAATATTTCAGTAGATTGGGTAGATTGTGTGTTTTCATGCTGCCTTATTCACTGATGAAGGTTGTGTCCTAAATAAAAGTAGTGGACTAGGTGATATTTTCTTCCAACTCAAAATCTTAAATCATATGGTCTCTGCCTATAAGTTTTCCTTGATTATCTAAACTGGACACCTAGTACATAGAGCGCTGGGTCTGAAGTCAGGAGGACTCATCTTCCTGAATTCAAATCTGGTCTCAAACACTTATTAACTGGGATTCTGGGCAAGTCACTTAACCATGTTTGCTTCAGTTTCCTCATCTGAAAAAATAAGTTGGAAAAGGAAATTGCAGACCACTCCAGGATCTTCACCAAGAGACCCCAAAAGGGGTCAGCAAGAGTGTCTGACATGACTGAAGAGCAATCTAAGCTAGAATGACTTTCTATCTTTGAAATTCTTATGGTAGTTTCTATATCACAGCATCTTTTATTGGCGTTTTCTGTAAAATTATAATAACTCATATTTATATAGAGTTTTTGTATGCATAAGATATCTTATATAAGAAACATCAGATTATTCCTGTTAGGTGAAAATGGGGAGAAGGGAATGAACATTTATATAATTTCTACTATACTAAGTATATAGGGGACTATAGTAAGTGTGTTAAAATATTTTTATAAATATATAATTTTATCCTCCCAACAGCTTTGTGAGGTAGATGCTCTTAACCCCATTTTATAGGGGTCTGAGACTGGATTTAAATTTCAGTCTTTTTGACTCCAGGATGAACATCCTAGCCACTGTGCTACCAGTTAATTGTTCTAGTAATATATTATTTTAATTTTAGTTTTTGTTCAGTTGTGTTCAACTGAACTTCGTGATCCCATTTGGGATTTTCTTGGCAAAGATAATCAACTTACTAAATGTCTACTTTGTGCAATGCACTGGAAATTCAAGTACAAAGAATGAAGCAACCCCTCTTCATAATGAGTTTATATTCTAATGAAAGAGATAATTTTATATATAAAGTTTACACCTGGCATCAATAATTAGCAAAGGTGAGATCAAATGTGGCTGCTCTGATTCAAATTCAAAGCTTTTTTCTCCCAGCTAAGGGCTTTCTGCACTTTCTGAATTCCTTTCCAGACATTTAGGATTTAAAAAAAATTATTGTGTTGTATTTCAAGGAAAATTTCTACTTCCATTTATTCTGTGAAGCTTTCCCTGATTCCTCAAGTGGAATGTATTCTTCCCCTCCTTCCCCCAAATATTTTTGGATTAGTACTTTTTCTGAACCTTTATCACCTCCTACTTTACATCATCGCCTTTTTCACCCTTGTAGAATGTATGTACTTTGAGATAAGACCATTATTTTTATTTGTATTTCTAGTCCCACCTAGAATGATGTTTTACATATAGATTTTAAAATGTTAAATGAATCAATGATAATTACATATTCTAGAGTTCATTGGAAGCTTCTTGTTATAATTCTTGGCCTCAATGAAAAAAAAGACACTTCTTTATCTTAGTTATAGCTATTCTTTTTTAGAAGTGAGAATGACATATTATGAAAAATTCAGTCAACCCAGAAAGGTATTTTCTAATGATTGGATTTTTCCTTCCTTTCATTCACATATTTTTAAAATCATAGCATGGTACACAGCTTTAGACCACTAAGCATTTTACCAATCTTGAGCAATCTTTTCTCCCTACATTATCTGAAAATAAGTATTTCATAACTTTAAAGTGGTTTCAAAGCCTATAATGAATATTCTCAATGGTTGGGCAATCTCACTCAGACTGGGCACTCAACACCTGTTGATGATTTTAATGGAGGTACTTTATGCAGATCTGAGTTATGATAGAATCATAGAGTTAGAAGGGGCCTTAAGTGAGAGTCATCTAACTAGTATCTGAAAAAGAATCCCATTTATAACAAATCCAATGAATGGTCATCTAATAAGTCCACCAGTCAACAAGTATTTATTAAGCACCTACTAATTCAAATCAGCTTCAGATACTAGCTGTGTGACCCTGGGCAAGCCATCTAATCCTGTTTGCCTCAGTTTCCTCATTTATAAAATGATTTGGAAAAAAGAAATGGCAAACCACTCCAGTCAATATCTTTGTCAAGGAAATCCCAAAGGGGTTCATAAAGAGCTGGGCATGGCTAAACAATAACTATGTGCCAGGCATTGTGCCAAGCAATGAGAATAAAAAGAAAGTCAAAGAATTGGTCCTGTTCTGAAGAAGCTCCTATTCTATTGTGGGCTCATCTTTTCTTCAAGACCCTAGTGAGGGGAAATACCCTCTGCACCTGCCCTCCCTTCTACAATCCACTTTTGCTTTTTGGACCACTTTAATATTGTTTTTCTTTATGGTAAGCATCAACTTAACCTTTTTGTTACTTTCAGCCATTGCACCCAATGCTGTTGTCTGGCAACATGAAAATAGAACCAGTCATCTGGATTTAAATGAGAGTCTTCCAAATATGGGAGGATAGCTAGCATGTTTCTGATAAGTTTTCTCTTCTCTAGACTAAGTGTGTCCCTTTCTTCCAACTAATCCTGACGTAAGGTAATTTAAGGATCAATCACTATACTATTTGATTTCTCCTAATTACTCACTGGCTTAAAAGGATACTTCCTAAAATCTGGCACCATAGGCAGATATGGCCAGATCAATGTTCTTCCTTTGGTTACATAATCATAGTTAGTTTTTAAATAATGCTTTGAGGTTTGAAAAAATGCAATATTATGTCATTTTACACTCAACCTCTTGAGAGTGGTACTATTATGATCCCCATTTTACAGATGAGGTAATTGAGGCTGAAAACTTAACATGACTTATACAGAGTCACATAGCTAAGTATCTGAAGCTGGATTTAAACTAGGGTCTTCCTGACTCCGAGCCCAACAATCTCTCCACACACATACATATACACAAACATATATATGTATATACAATGTATTGTGTACATACACACAATCTATATTTATACACAATGTATACATAATACATATACACTGCAGTCTACATCTGAACACATAGCAATACATATATGTGTATGTATGTACACATGTGTATGCACACACATGCAGTATATGCTTAAGCTGTTTTTTTCTCTCTAGCAATGATGTAAATATATAGGTTATCTATGAACTGCTAATTGGGTAGAAGTAAAATATCTAGACACAGAATTCAAACCATAATTTTGTTAGATCAACCATGCTATTGTCTTCTTTGGATTGGTCTTCATTGATTGTTTGGCCCCAGTCTTTGTAAGTCTGGAGAAGTGACAAGGAAGCAGTTTTTAAACTTCTTTCTTTTCCTTATATCTCTTAGTCTCAAACACAGACCAGACAAGAGCAACAGTAACAACAGCGAGTTTCAAAAGTCTACTTTGTTTTCTCTTTCATTGTGCTTTTTTTTTTCCGTAGAAATCTGATTTATACATTTTGTGGCAGAGAATGTGTTGCCCTAAATGGTTCTCATTGGTGCTTTGAAAAAGTCTGCCTTTAGAAAGGCTGTTGAATTCAGTATCAAATGCCTGTTTAATAAAGAGGAACAAATCAGATTTTTCACACATTTCCCTCTTTAATCCATTCATAAGTCATTCAGGCCATGGGGATGTAAAAATTGGAACTTGACCATGTATTAACAGCATGACTGAATCATTTCCAGTTTTTGAAATAAATTATTTGCCAGATAAAATTTAGCTGGAAAAATCTAAAGTGATTTAAAAAAAAAATGAAAATCCCAGTAAGGCCAATTTGGAAGGATTCCTAATATAGATTAGAGAGATAGAGTTATATAATGGAAAATGTGATGGTCTTGGAGTCAGAAAACTGTTCTGACATGTATTGACCACATGACATTGGGTAATTTCTATTTATTCCTCAGTTTCCTCATCTATAAAATGGGGATAGTGATTTTTGAACTCCTCCACTAAAGTTCTGATGCTTCATTATCTTATAAGAGTGATTCTTGGTTTTTTATCATAAAAGCACAAGCATGGTATAATAGAGGGCATAAGCTCTTGAAACAGAGGTCCTGAGTAAAAACCTTACCGCTGACTAATAGTTTAACTAATGTGACCTTAAGCAAGTGATCTTGGTGAGCAAAGCAGTTGCTTTGGCCTTCAAGTTCTTCAACTGTAAAATGAAGAAGTGGATTAGATGGCCTCTGAGGTCCTTCCAGCTTTAAATCTAAGATCCATATGTAGGATGTGTGTGTTGTCCATATAGATTATATGCATGTACACATGTGTTTGTTTAAAGGCAACTCAGAATTTTTGATAGATATTTTGGGAACCTTGCCCGCCATTCTCCAGTAAAACTGAGTTTTACTACTAAAGAAGAGAAGAAGGAGCCATGAGCCTTACTGCTCATTTTTCCTCAGAGAATACCAGATTAGAATTTTATATTACATATATAGATATAAATTATATGCACAAACACATATATACATACACCTATCACATTTATACACAAATAATTAAATCTATCTGCTCCCCACTCTCCTTCTGGATTCCATGTTGCTAGTTTGGGGGAATTTTTTCTTAGGTTTGAACCATTTTTCTGGTCATTAGCCTTTAAAGAGGAAAGGTTTCCCTAAATTCATATTGAAGGCTTGAACTCTTCCTATCAAATGCTAGTTACACAAAAACACCATCAAAAAGAATGAATAGCAAGTAAATCCATTTATCCAAGCATACAGCAAATGAAATCAGAGAAATTATAGAGATTGGAACCAGATAATACCAGACAATAAAAGAGCTCTTCCACTAGGGATATCTCATTTCAATCGAAATAGAATTATTGATCTCACCCACGGGGAAATTCCTAGAAATCTCTAGCTATAAATCAGAAGTATTTTAATGATCTGGATTTTCCTTGGTGTCTGCCTTACAAAATCTATTCTCTTTCTCCTTTGATCCTTGAAGATAATCTGGAACTACATGTGACATTTTCTTTTTTTTTTTTATTTTTAAAAAATCATTTTAATTGAAAAAACAGTAAGAAAAAATAAAAACATAAAAGAAATACAAAATAAAATAAAGCAAAGCAAAAATAGAACAATGTCATGTGCCCAGCAGAACATTTGAGGATTCAAAGTATATAAGAACAAATTACCAGATGAAGAAAGTATATATATTAGTAGAAGAAATTATATTCACGAATGTCTATTTTTTCTTTACTTCCGTGTAAGTTGTTCTTTGGTTTGTAATGCTGGAGAAACTAAGGCAAGATAGAGATTAGAGAGTTTTTAATATTTTATTTGAGAGGGAGACATTGTGTTGGGGGCAAAACAGGATCCATGTTGTCCCCAGGGCTGAATTGGACTCGTGTCTCAAAGCATGCAACAATGAGTGAAGAATTCCAGGGATTTTTATAGGCCTCCAGTGATCAGGGGAACAAAGCAGGATGGGGTTAGAGCTCTGGTAAGTAGGAAGTTCCAGGAACGGACTATAATTTGGTTTTGACAGGTTGGGGGTAAGGATCATAAATATTGATAACTTGGGAGGCTAGGATCCAGGATACTTGGTTCAGAGAGTCCCATCATCTGCATTTTATGTATGGCTCTACAGAATGCTAGTAGTCAGGGCTAGTTATCTCTGTTCTAATTTATATCAGTTTAAAAATTCAGGAAGGGGGATTGCCATTGAGGCAGAACAATCCAGGGAAGCTGAAGTAAAACAATTTAGGGAAATTGAGGCAGAACAATTTAGGGAAACTGAGGCAGAACAATTAAAGGAAACTGTGGCATAACAAGTTTTCTGGTGTAAACCTTATTTACTTTATTCTTCCCCCCCCCTTTCATACCCCCCCACCTCCAAGCAAGCTACAGTTAAGAAAAGATGTATTTATGTATATAGGTAAATATGCACATACCCCCCCTCCCCTCATATCCCTGCTGACTCTTTAATTAAATTTAGCTCCATAACTTGTCTTGCTATTATTTAACCTCCTCCCTTCCCTCCCGTGGCCAAGGATACCTCCCTTGACTTCCTTTACCCTTTGCTTCCTCATCTGTCCATCTCTCCCCCGGCCCCCTCATTTCTTTATAGATTTTGGAGGGTGCTATACTCTTTATGATATATCTTGTAGTCTGACCTATTGAATCCATTCTTGGTGTGAATATATTTTCAGAACTATAGCCCTCCTTACCCCCTTAATGATTCTGCGTTTATTCTTCCTTTGCACCTTCTTAATATAATATAACTATTTTTAACTTAACTCTGCCAATCTTTTTTTGAGCTACCCCTCTGTTGATGTGAATCTTAATCATATAATATATATTTCCCATGTAAAAAAATAAACAATTTTTCTATGTTCAAACAGTTTCTCTATGTTGAGTTCCTTAAAATCGATCTTTAATATTGGTTTTTATATGTTAAATTTTCTGTTAAGTTTGAGTTTGGTTGATTGAAAGTCCTGAAAATTTGCAAGTTCGCTAAAGGTCCATTTTTTTCTCATTCAAAATTATAAATAATTTTGCTGGATGTGATATTTTTGGCCAAAGGCCTAGTTTTTTAGATTATTGGTAGATATGATTCCAGCACCTGAGGTCTTTTATTGTAGCTGCTGATAAGTCTTGTACAATTCTCATTGTAGCTCCAGGACAGGATATTTGAATTGTTTTTTCTTTTCTTTTCTTTTCTTTCTTTTTTTTTTTTTTTTTTTTTTTTTTTTTTTTTTTTTTTTTTTTGCAAAATTTTCTCTTTGATCTGGGGGTTTCAAAATTTGGCAATAATATTCCTGTATGTTTTCTACAAAATGATCTCTTTGAGATGGTGATCAATAGATATTTTTTCTGTTTCTACTTTCCTCTCATGTTCCATCACTCCAGAATAATTTTCTTGGATTATTTCCTGCATTATTGTGTCAAGGTTCCCTTTGGTCACAACATTCTGGCAGCCAATTATTCTTACATTTTCTCTTGATCTATTCTCCAAATTTGTCATTTTTTCTTATGTTTTACATTCTGTTTTATTTTGTCATTCTGTATAATCTGTTTTGTTATTTATTAGTCTCTCATAGCTTCACTGGCTTCCCTTTGCCCAATTCTAATTTTCAAAGAATTATTTTCATCTTTGAGATTTTGTACCTCTGTACCTCCTTTTCTAGTTGGTTAACTCTTTTTTCATAATTTCTTGTTTTTCTTGGATGGTTTTTATTTTAAAATTTTTCCTCAATGTCTCTCATTTGATTTTTAAATTTGTTTTTGATTTCTTTTAATAAATTCTCTCTGGGCAGGGAGCCATTTTACACTACTCTTTGGGAAAGAAGCTTTTTATTTTATTTTATTTTTAATTAAAGTATCCTCCTCTGAAGATGAATCCTGGCCTTCTCTGTTCCCATAATATGTTTCAATGATGGGGCTCTTTCTTCTTTGCCAGTTCATTTTTAAAATGAGAGACATTAGTATAAGCACCTCAGATTGTGTGATGGGGAATGGTGCCTCAAGCTTCCCTTTAGCTTTCCACTCCAGAAACCCCAAACCAAGAGCTCCACTCTCCTGCAAGTGCCAGCATCATCCCTGCCCCACTGCTTCTGTATTTACCAGGTGCTGCTTCCTTCTCACTCAGGGCCACTGTTGATGGGCCAGGTGCTCCCAATAAGTCAAGATTCATTTCATCTTCCTGGACTCAAACCCCGATTAGACAACCAGTCAGGGAGATGAAAGTCTCTGTGGTTCCTGTGGAAGCTCCAGCCACACCCTGATAGCCTGAAGTATTCCCACTTGATGTTTCTACGGAGCTAGCCCAAGGGTATCTGCACTTCAAATAGGTTATTCCCCAGCTTGGGGTCTTTCTTTAGATTTTCTCAGTTTGTATCTGGAGGACCTCTGTTCTGCTCCAACTCTTGTTGATTTTTCACCAGTCTGTGCTCACCCTGAGGTGCAAATTTTTTCTATTTGTGAGAGAAATCAAGATAGCTTGAAATTTACCAACCTACTCTGCCATCTTCCCAGAATCCTCTAATTTTCTGAAGTATAAAAGAAGAAAGTTTTTTCTCTTTGAAATTTTCATGCCAACTCCATTTCTCAGGAAGGTATGCAGTAGTGAATTATCATTCTCTCGGAGAATAGGGAAAGTCTTTTACAAATGCTCCAGCTTTGAACCCCAGGTTATATTTATTATCTTGCCAAGCTAGCTTTGACTGGAAGCTCAAATAATTATATATCAACCGTCTGAAGATGATCTACCTAAGCTTGGAGAGGCTTATGCAGATTGGCCACAGGGTAATGAAAATTTTCATTGACAGAAATTTACAAAAACTGTTAAGATCGTAAAGGAACTGGATCTCAGCTAGTGGACAATAGGCCCAATGAAATCACAAATTTCATTTTCAGTCTCCATCATCCATCTCTTGTCCTCTAATCATGAGAATTCCTTAAGTTCGATATGAGGTTCTTTTCTCTCTGTTTCACTGATTTCATCTCCCATGGGTTCATAGAAGACTCTCAAGACTGATCAAAGTAGGTGGCCCTATTCTCCAATTGATAAATGATCAAAAGTTATGAACAGACAATTCTCAGATAAAGAAATTGAAGTTATTTCTAGCCATATGAAAAGATGCTCCAAGTCATTATTAATCAGAGAAATGCAAATTAAGACAATTCTGAGGTACTACTACACACTTCTCAGATTGGCTAGAATGACAGGGAAAGATAATGCGGAATGTTGGAGGGGATGTGGGAAGACTGGGACACTGATACATTGTTGGTATTACTATGAATACATCCAGCCATTCTGGAGAGAGATTTGGAACTATGCTCAAAAAGTTGTCAAACTGTGCATACCCTTTGAACCAGCAATGTTACTACTGGGCTTATATCCCAAAGAGATCTTAAAGAAGGGAAAGGGACCTGTATGTGCAAGAATGTTTGTGGCAGCCCTCTTTGTAGTGGCCAGAAACTGGAAACTGCTTGGGTGCCCATCAATTGGAGAATGACTGAATAAATTGTGGTGCATAAATATTATGGAATATTATTGTTCTGTAAGAAATGACCAACAGGATGACTTCAGAAAGGCCTGGAGAGACTTATACGAACTGATGCTGAGTGAAATGAGCAGGACCAGGAGATCATTATACACTTCAACAACAATACTGTATGATGATCAATTCTGATGGACGTGGCCCTCTTCAACAATGAGATGAACCAAATCAGTTCCAATAGAACAGTAATGAACTCAACCAGCTACACCCAGCGAAAGAACTCTGGGAGATGACTATGAACCACTATATAGAATTTCCAATACCTCTAATTTTGTCCACCTGCATTTCTGATTTCCTTCACAGGCTAATTGTACACTATTTCAAAGTCTGATTCTTTTTATACAGCAAAATAACTGTTTGTACATGTATACATACATTGTATTTAAGTTATACTTTAACACATTTAACATGTATTGGACAACCTGCCATCTGGGAGAGGGGGTGAGGGGAAGGAGGGGAAAAGTTGGAACAAAAGATTTTGCAATTGTCAATGCTGAAAAATTACCCATGCATATATCTTGTAAATAAAAAGCTATAATACAAAAAAAAAGTAGGTAGCCCTAATCTTTCTTGAGCTCTAGACCTTCACTGACTGCTGTCTGCAGAACATTTTTACCTATATATTCCTTAAGCATCTTAAATACAATATGTCTAAAACAGAATTCATTATTTCCCCCCCTAAACTCATCGATCCCCTTTCTTATTTCAGTGGAAGAGACAACTACCTTCATAATTTCCCAGGATCAAACCTTCAGAGCCATTCCTTGACTCCTCCTTCCATGCTTCAACCACCTATATCCATTTAGTTGACAAGTTTTGTGTATTCTATATCCTCAAAATTTCTTACATTTACTTTTTTTTCCCTCAGTGCCCATTTAGATAGTACCCTAGTTTGACCTATTGTCAAGACCAGGGCTTTTTAAACTTTTTCCACTCTTGACTCATTTTTGCCTGAGAAATTATGTGCCTCCAGTTATATAGGTATATAAAATAGGTATAAAAACCAAACATTTACTGATTGTAAACCATAATTTTATGATTACTGTATTCAGTTACAAGACATCATACAGAGTTGTAAACTACACTTTAAGAAGCTAGGGTTTAGACTACTATAATGGTCTCATTGGTCTTCTTGTACCCAATATTTCCCTTCTAATCTATCACCCACATAGTTGCCAAAATTATATTTCTAAAGTATTAGTTTGACCACATATTCCTTTGCTTAAAATCGTCATTGTTTCTCTATTGCAGATAGCATAACAAATAAATACCTCAGGTAAGTCACAATCTGGTTCTTTTCTGTTGCTCTAGATTTTTTATATTGTTCTCCCTTACTTTCCTGTCAAAATGGCCACATAGCACTTTCCAAAACTTGAAAAACTATTCCCCATCTCTGGGCTTTTGTAAAGATGTTTTCTTTACATTTTGCTTGCCTTTTATTCTTAGAGTCCTTGATATCCTTCATGGATCAGCTCAGATGATATTTTTTTGTGATCCCCCAGTTGTTTTTTTTTTTTAAATACATTTTTATTGATATAGTTTTTAAAGATTACTTATATTTTCCCATGATTTCCCCCCCTTTGCCCCTCTCTAGAGAGTCATATGATCAAAGTTGAAGAAGGGAAGAAAAAATGTTCTGGAAAATTAAACAATATATCAAGAAAGTCTGACATTACATGCATACTTCTCCCATCCCCATTTATGGAAAAGAACAGGGAGAAGTGGCTCTTCTTTAGAGACAAACGACTAATATAACACTGAATCATTCAAGTTTGATTGCCCTGATCTTTCCTTTTGAATTTTTATTAATAATTATGTGAATTATATTCTTGCCTTTTCTTACTTTACTTTGCATAAGTTCATATAAGTCTTTCCATACTCTATATATTCATTATGTTTGTTGTTTGTAATATTTCATTACATTCATGCACCATAGCTTGTTTAACTATTTCCCAATAAGTGAACATCTACTTTGTTCACAGTGGTTTGCCATAGCAGCTCTGCTGTTGACAATATTTTGTTTTTTATGGGATTTATGGTCACTAGTCTCCTTGGAACATATGCCTGCACATTTGAATATCTGGGTCAAATTCGCAAAATTCCCAATTGCTTTCCAAATTGATTATGCCAGATTCACAACTCTGCCAATAATGTGATATTATACCCATCTTTCCACAACTTCCCCAACATTTACTGTTCAATTAAAAAAATATATATATTTCCCAATTGGATGGACTTAAGGAGAATCCTCAGAGTTGTGTGGATGTACATTTTTTTTTTATCATTTGAGATTGGAAGCATATATTTATTTCACAAAAGGAATTTGGGAGGATGTTTTCTTTTTCAACTTTTGAGAAAAATTTGGATAGTATAGATACTAGTTATTTTAAAAAAAAATTTGATGTTACTCTTATGCAAAGTCATCTGGGCCAGGAATTTTTACTTTGATAGTTCCTTTACTGATAATTCAAATTTCTTTTCTCAGATTGGCTTATTTTTAATGTCTATTTGGTGTTCTGTTTTTTCCCTTGCTCTTTGTTATATCTATTTATCTGTGTGCAAATTGTACCTCATGGTAGAATACAAATCCCTTGAGGGATTTTTTTTCTTTTTAACCTAGCAGCTAACATAGTGGCTTGCTTATACTCAAAAACAATATTCTAATTGGATGTAAGCATGCTCCATGGAATGATGGGGAGAGAGGAAGTCTTATTTTTGGATTTATGTCCCTAATATGCAGGTGGTGAACTGAATAGAGCACATTATTGGAGTCCAAAGAGACTTTAATTCAAATCCAGCCTTAGACACTTGCTAGCTGTGCGACCCTGAGCAAGTCACTTAGCTCTGTTTGCCTTTGTTTCCTTATCTGTAAAAATGAGCTGGAATGTCAAATCATTTTAGCATCTTTGCCAAAAAAATCCCAAATGGGATCACAAAGAGTCAGATATGACTGAAGGTACTGAACAACAACACCTAACTTAGCACTTATATATCTATCTATCTATTATATCTATAGAATATCTATATAATAGATACTTTATTATTAATATTGATTGATACTTAAGTGAATCTATGATCAGATTAATGTATGTGTTCCTTCCAAAGAATCAAATCTCAGCTCATCCATGCCTGCCCATTCTCCTTTTATCTATGGTCTACCATGTTTGTCCTGGAGTGGAGTTGTAGGCTTTTCCTTCCTGTGGGATCAGGAGATGTGTGGATCCTTTGTTTTTTCTTTCCATCATAGGGATATCCATGAAGCTGATCCTCATCATACTTAGTAGGCACTTTGTTCAATTCAATTGCATTGAATTCTTGAAGAGATGAATAAATAAAACTTGTAACATTTTACAGAGTTGTTACAAGGAATGCTTTCTAAATCTTAAAATGAAACATTGTATAAATGAGAAGTTTGATTATTATCATCAACATATAGCTTTTTAATTATTGGGAGCCTGTCTCCCTGCCTCTAAGTAATACAAATAAATGTTCCCTAGTAGCATATTAGAATGTAACAAACATTCTAGAAATATCAGGAAACACTTTTCAGAAACATTAGATTTACAGACATGAAGATCCAGATTTTTAAAAAATATCTTATATTCTTGAAAAGTTGATGAAAATCTACAATATCAGTAGTTCTTCCTTCTCCCCCTCCTTTTAGCTATCTCTGATGCTCAGCTTCTGAACCACAGATAGCAAAATGGAGCCCATCAATACGGATTAGAATCATGGAGTCTATGATTTAAATTTCCAGAGCTTCTCAGTAAATACTGTTTCAACATGTCATTTTCCCCTAGACTGTAGAACTGACTGAAAGATGGCTAGATTAAATGAATTAAATGATAAAATTTTGGTAAGAGTGCCCTCTAGTGACAAAGGCTTTATACTAAGCCTGATGGGTTATAGATGGGATTGTACAGGATTACCAAATTTAAGTAAGTATTTGTAGAGTGCTTTCCAGATCTAAAACACTAATTGATTTTTTTTAAAATTTGATTTTTAATTAATAAGGATATTTTTTCCTCTCAATCTCTCTCACCCATTGAAATTAGAAGATTAAAAAAAAACACCTTCCTTAAAAATATGAGTAATTAAGCAAAGACAAATTAACACCTTGGCCGTGCAACATTTTTTTTTTTTTTAAACTTTTGGTATCTCATCTTGCATATTGACTTTATCACCTCTGTTTTAGGAAGTGGGTAGCATGTTTCATCATAGATCTTATGGAATTTTGGTGGTTACTGCATTGATTATAATTTTTATATTTTTCAAAGTTGTTTTTCTTTATAATACTGTTGTTACTACATATATTATTCTGATTCTGCTTACTTCATTCTGCATATAATTCTTTTCTAGTTTCTCTAAAATTGTGTCATTCAGTATTTCTTATGGAACAAGAATATTCCATTATATCGTATAATTTTTCTGCTATTCTCTAATTTATGGGCACCTTTTTAGCACCAATTAACTAGCATGAAACAAGGATGTAAAAACTCCACAATACTTTTTTTTCTATCATGAAATGTTTTCTGCATCATGCATTCCAAAGGCATTTAAATTGGATTATTTAATACATTATACTTTAATTTAATACTTCATATTTAATTTAATACTTAGTACAGCTTAATGGAATTGAATCATCCAATTCTTATTGGATTGGTGCTCACATAATGCTGTGCTATATATAAACTTTTGTTTATAAAATTTAAAATGTTTCAGTAGTTCTTTGTCTAATTCTTCTTATGATTTCTAGGAGGAGGAGGAGCCATAATTAGGGGGTGCAACCAGGGCATTACTTTAGGGAGACACATTTAGAAGGCACTTATGGTCTCTTATAAGTTATTAAAAAAATCTCCAAATAAACAGTTAGTACCTAGTCGGAAATAGGAATTAGTTAAAATAAGAAGCTATCAGCTGTTTCTCTCTTTGTGTATATGTATGTGGGAAGCCCCGGAACAATAGTCTCATGGAGTACTAGGTTCTTCTCTTAAGAGTGAACTTAGTATGATATTTATGGCTTTGTTAGGAGGACACAGTAATGTGTTCCTCCAGGTGTCTAGAAACCTTTACCCAAAATCTCAAACCCCCAATGAGTTTATTATAGATAGAATTTATATAGGGCAGCTAGGTGGTTCAGTAATTAGAGCATTGGGTTTGGACTCAGGAATTTAGATCAAATCTTTAGACATTTATTAGCTGTGTGATCCCAGTCAAGTCACTTACCTTTGTTTGCCTCAGTTTTCTCATCTGTAAAATGAGCTGGAGAAAGAAATGGCAAAACACTTTAGTATCTTTACCAAAAAAAATTCCCCCAAGAGTCATAAAGAGTGGGAAATGACTGTACAACAGTAATTAGGAACCATTGCCTGGAAAGTATTTTATTATAGCAATTATAGAATAATTATAATTGAATTATAATAGAATTCAGGGTAATGAGATTTAAACTGTACATTTAAAGGGCTATGTTCTTTCTACAATGCACCTTCACTGGGGCACACAGGTGGTACGGTGGATATAGGGGGCACAAGTCTAGGATTCAGGAGGAAGGGAGTTGAGATCTGATTTCTGACATTTACTGGCTGTATGACCCTGAGGAAATCATTTAAATCCGATTTCCTATCAAAATGAATGAACAAATAAAGTATACTTTCCTCAAATTTGTTATCAAGAGAACTTAAAGAAGAGGATACTTGTCTTACTAGGATTAAACATTAACATTTGTTCCTTCTAGGATACTTTTTCTATTCCTTTTTTACATATTTAAATCCTACCTGTGCTTCAAAGTCCAGACAAAAACCTCACATTTTCTATGAAGACTTCATTGGCTACTCTGAGTCTGGTGATCACACTTTCCACTGACTTTTTATACAGCTTATTCAGCTCTTGTCATATACATTTTTATACTGGTTGTTATTTTTAATATGTTTATATCATGTCTCTATCTAATGTTTATTTGAACTGTCTAAAATCAAGTGGCAAATTATTTGAGGACAAGAACAGTGTTTTTATATTCTTTATTTTGCCCCACATCCTCAGCACATATGCATTAATTAGTTCGAGACCAAAGATGACTGCATGATGCCATAGTGAATATATAGCACTTTAAAGTTTATTTTATCTTTATATCAACACTAGGAGAGAGGTATAATGATTATCATCATTTTATGGATGAGAAAATTTGAAGTAAATAATTATTAATGGATCATTCAGAGTCATGAAGTTTTTAAGTGTCAGAGGCTGGATTTGAACTCAGTTCTTCCTAGGTCCAACACTTGTGTCATCTAACTACCTAGAATTTTTGTTATTGAGTGTTCTTGGATGATGGTGTTTTCAAAGGTGTCCATTATGATTTCCATGGAAGCCTGCTCTCAAATAAACTAGAAATTGCCTTTTATTTGAATTTCAATATTCCAACACAAGATGTCAGTGTTTTTCAACCTTAAAAAAATTGTTAGCACAAAGGGAAAGATGATTGAAGAAATTTAATACTAGTAAATTCTTTGAGATATTTTAGTGGATGTGGGATTTTATCAATGTGAGTACTTTCCCCTACTTTCTCTTCATTAATTCATCCAACAAACATTTAGGGTGTATTTATGTGCAAAGTTCTGTATTAGGTACTATGAGGGATATGACTTACAATCTATAGTTGGTGGCATTAATTATTTTATCTACCATTTATCTAAATTAATGAAAGATATTAGAATCTTATTCAAGGAATATTTATTGAAGTTCAATTCAGTTAGTATGATCTATTAGATATTCTGAAAGATTTTATGAGCTATAAAGTTACCAAGTATTTGAAGCCAAATTTGGTTTGTCTTCCTGATGGACTGACACTCTATCCATTGAACCATCTTCTTGTTCTTAGAATGTAAGACTTGAAAGTAGAAACTGTATAGCTGAAAAATATAAAGCAAGTCTATTTTGTTTATAGTTTCTCTATCTTGCCTATCTTTGTTTGCATTGCATCCTCAACCCTGTGATTAACCTTCTTTACTGCTGAAAGAGCAAGAATAGTACTATTTCTTAGGATAGGGTTATGAGAGTTAGTTAATTTGAAGAAGAGCTTTTCCTGTTACTAGCCACAGGAAAAGATTTGTTCACACACAGGATACCCCATTCCTTCTTTCTTTCCTTTTAGCCCCAACAATAGTCTAAAAAAATATTCAATGCACCTCTTGCCTAAATTGAAACCCAATATAAAGCTTTTCTTTTTGTTCCTTTGGGGCGTCTAAGCCCCTGAGAATTAAGCTGTCTTGTTAGTGAACCCTCTAAAGTCTTGGATTATTCCTAAATTTACAATACTAGGCTTGTACTATAGTTTTGATTTTGGCATATTGGTTCTGGTTTATTGTGGTACTGACATTTTACCCACAAAACACTTACACAAGGGTATGATAGGAAATTCCCTGCGGGAAAAATTTACATAGACACATTTTTAAGTTTAATCTGCATTATTAAGACTTTTTTAAAAGTTTAGACAATTAAAACAATAAATCAAATCCTGATTTTGTAGCAATTGTGGATTTCTAAAGTATAAATCCTCTCACTGAAAACAATTTGAAAAGGCATTAGAATTGACTCCACTATTCTCTTTCCAAAAGACAACTTATATATTGCATCACTGTCATTTCCCAATAATTTTTTCCTCACCCACCCCAACTCCAATGCACTTGGATGCTTATAACTCTCCTTTGTAACAAATTAAGGTAGAGGATTCAGTAATCAATCTCATCCAACCAAAAAAATAATCAACAGGATTTGATAAATAATGAATGAATGGCATTTTCTTTACCCAGTGATCCTTTTATCAGAGTTTATGAACTCATTTTAAATGAAATCAAGAAGAGGACCTTTTGACTGGCTAAGCAAACAAGTTATCTATGCCTCTGAAGGCTTTAAATCAAAGCAGCAAGTTCAATAATTACTTGGTTCAGAGGTAGGCTAGTTGAATGGTCCAAGTCTCTAGGTTTAGGAGATAGGTTTGCATCTATATCTAAAGACAGCAGAAAGTGAGAGTGGGAAAGTGAGTGTGAAAACAATTCTACAATCCCTCTTTGTTAGAAAAATATCAACAATAGGAGTCAAACATCCAGCTAGAAGCAGAGATTTTTAAAAATGAGGATAAACATAGACATTCTCAGATATAGAAAGTAGCCTTCTGGGAAAAGTAGATTCAGAAAGTACTGTTCCTGGCAAAGAGAGGTACCAGGGACTTTAGACTCTGAAAAAGTAATGACCCTTGGAACTCAGAATCTAAGTGGAACTTCATGAAGATTCTGTAAAGAGATAAAGAGTTCCAGTAACTCAAAGTTGCGAGTAATCCCTTTGCTACATATTATGTTTTAACTCTTCTTCTGGACTCTTATGTGTATTTGTGGAAGAGTATCCACCAGACCTTTGTGGGAAGTGATTTTTTGAAAACTTTTCTTACTATATCATCTCAGTAATCCCTTATGTAAAGGTAATGGAAGATATTAGCTAATAATCAATAGGAAACATACACATGGGGGCTTGTGAACAACAGTACTAAACACAGCCCTTTCCTCATAGAAAGCTGAGGGAGATTAGCTATTTGAAAAACCAAAATATTGAGTGAGGGTTACTAATGACCTTGAAAGGGGATGGTATCTGCTACAAAAATGAATATTATCGCTCTAAACAAATTAGTACATAGTAATTCTGAAAATATATCCTCATCTTTTACTTACAGTCTAGCACCTAACTATCAAGATGGGAAAGACTAATTCCGCTAATGATCCTCTTGAATAATGATGTTACCCATTGACCAGAATTCTAAAATCTTTTAATGCTATTTTCCTTTTTCTTATTGTTTCATTATGCAAATTGTTCTTCCATTTCTGCTTAGTTCTCTCTGCCTCAACTCATAAAATTTTTCCTATTTCTTAGAATTTTCATATCTTTCCATTTCTTATGATGCAAAATATTTTATTCTTTTCATATATCATAATCTTTTTATCCATCCTTATTTCATATACCCAATTTCTTTCCAGTTCATTGAGATTACAATGATTTTTTAAAATGCTTCTTTAAATATTTACATATATGATATATTTCTCTCTCCACATAAACATATATACATATATATGTATATGTATACATATATATGTATATATATAGTGTGTGTATGTGTATGTATTTGCATGTATATATATATATATATATTTGACTTCCTGGAGGATATGCAGTTAAGTAATATATTTAAAAATATAATTCTAATTTTAAAAAAAAGTTGACTATTTCATCCAGCACCCTTTTTATTGCACTATACTGAACAATATTTCGTGGGACAGTGGAAAGAGTACCAGGCTTGGAATCAGGAAGATTCAGCTTTCAGAATTCAAATCTGGCATCAGATATTTACTAGCTGTGTGACCCTGGGAAAGTCACATAACCCTGTTTGCCTCAGTTTCCCCACATGTAAAATGAACCTTTGCCAAAGAAAATGGCAAACTATTACAAGGGAACCCTTAATGGAATTACAAAGAGTTGGATGTGACTGAACAATAACAACAAACATAACTGAAAAATGAACTAGGCCCAGAAAGGAATCATAGGAGGAGACCAGGCTAGACTGCTTTGGGGGAAATGCAGAGTGATCTCACCAATTCCAGGCTATCTGGAATCCCATCTATTCATATTGATGTTTTTCTGGGGATGATTGTAAATCTTAAGAACACCAATATTTCCAAAGAACCAAAATTGTCAGTAACTCTATAAAGACAATGAAGACTGTGGTTGGGGTAAGCACCTATGAATAGCAATAACTTATTGAAAGAAGTGCCATAAAGATACCATCAGGAACATCTTCACCTATTCCAAATCCCTTATTTAGCAGACAGACCTATATACAATTAGAAAAGAAGGCAGGTCAACCACGCATCAAATGAGAAAAATAAAAAACAGATCAACTAAGTGCTTCCCTGGCACCTACAAAATATTAAAAGATCTATAGGAAAAACTCCATCATATCATAGATGAAGAATGTTTGGAAGGCCATTGATAAGAGTCATTCAGAATTAGAAAGTATGAAGTGGGTTGTGATTTGTATCAGTAGAAAGAATATATACCTTGAAGTATTGTAACATAATAATCATGGATATAAAGAATTCAAATAATTCTACCCAAAATTAAAAAAGAGAGAGATATAACATGATACTTAGGCATAATGGAAAAATCAGGAGTCACAAGTTTTTAGTTCTTAAATCCTAGCTTGACCACTAAATATCTATATTGTTACGGACAAGTCACCATCTCTTTCAACCTCAGTTTTTTTACTTGAAAGTGGGGATGTTAACCCTTGTAATACCTCAAAGAGTTGCAGGAAAGCTATACGTAAGCATTTTATCATTTATGAAACCCTGGGCATGAATAAAAGATTATAGAGCCACAAAGCAAATACCAGTTATATTTTAATATTCTGATGGATCTTGTGGATCTTTCCTGTATCAAAAAAGATCACACTCCATCCCTGCTTTCTCAGCCTGTGTAGTTCTTGTCAATGCCTTTTTACAAATCTTTCACTGAAGAAATGCCTCATGTGTCAGTTTCTCTTCTGTGCATCTGCTGAGATCTTTTACATTTTACCCTGGTTTAATTTAGCTTTTTTTGATATCTTGTGACTATTAATGTAGGATTCAGTCCCTAAATATGTTTGTTTCCTGCTACTTGATCAGTCCATACCATTTCCTTATTATTTTCTTGAGAATTGAACATGTTTAACATACATTGGAGTACTTGCTGTTTAGGGGATGCAAGGGGGGAAAGGAAGGAAAAAAATTTGGTACACAAGATTTTGCAAGGGTGAATTTTGAAAATTATCTGTGCTTATGTTTTGAAAGTAAAAGGCTTTAATAAAAATTTATTTTCTTTTAAAAAAGAATTTTTCTTTATTCAGAATTTATACACCCATAAAAATAGGCATTTCTATATGAACATCAATATATGAACAGAAAAAGAGGATTTCATATAAAACTGGTTTGATTTTCTTTTAAATAAAAAGCAATTTTTCTGGGCCCTATTGCCAAATGGCAACAGAGGACATTTTTGACACCTGTTATAACACTGTCTCTTTTCAAAGCAGATGAATATTTTCCTCAAGATACCACAACACACTACTGGGCTTATATCCCAAAGAGATATCAAAGAAGGGAAAGGGACCCACAAATGCCAAAATGCCAAATGTTTGTGGCAGCCCTTTTTGTAGTGGATAGAAACTGGAAATTGAATGGATGCCCATCAATTGGAGAATGGTTGGGTAAATTGTAGCATATGAATGTTATGGAATATTATTGTTCTGTAAGAAATGACCAGCAGGATGATTTCAGAAGGGCCTGGAGAGACTGACATGAACTGATGCTGAGTAAAATGAGCAGAACCAGGAAACCATTATATACTTCAACAACAATACTATATGAGGATGTATTCTGATGGAAGTGGCTAACTTGACAATGAGAAGATTTAATTCAGTTCCAATTAACCAATGATGGACAGAACCAGCTACACCCAGAGAAAGAACACTGGGAAATGAATGTGGTCTCCTTACATTTTTGTTTTTCTTCCCATGTTATTTTTACCTTTCTGAATCTGATTTTTCTTGTGCAACAAGAGAACTGTATGGTTCTGCACACATATATTGTATTTAAGATATACTTTAACTTGTTTAACATGTATAAACTGCCTGCCACCTAGGGGAGGAGGTGGAGGGAGGGAAGGGAAAAGTTGGAGCAGAAGTGAATGCAAGGGACAATGTTGAAAAATTACCATGCATATGTTCTATCAATAAAAAGCTATTTAAAAAAAGATCCCATAACACAAAGATAGTCAGCAATAAACCTATCAATATAATCTTGGACGTTGGGACTGGAAGGTGGGACTATAAAGGATTGACCTGGAGAAAGATAAAAGATCATAATTTAATTCAGCAATGTTTATTAAAAGCCAACTATTTGAGGCACTTTTTTAGGTTCTGGGGACATAAAAAATCAACACAAAATTGTATTTTTCCTCAATAAGTTTACTTTCTTTTAAGGATGGGATATACTTAGATAGAAGTATGGTATTTTGAAGAATAAAAGGGAGGAAAGCCATCACATCATGGAAGAGATGGAGAGATGTACTGAGGTCTTAAGAGAAGATAATTATAGACGGCCAGTCTCTAGTTTTTGCTACAATGATTTTCCAGTAAACTCCATCACTGTAGATTACACAGTACTTTTTCAGATGTAATTATTATAATTTAAGGTTGCATTCCTACAAATTTTGGCATAAAATAAACCATAGGTATAACAAATGACTTGGTCATTTGATTAAAAAGACTGTAATTGTGGGACTCCACACTAATTTATTTTGGTAATTGGTTATGTTATGGCTTATTAAGTGAGTAAAAATGTATTCTATATATGTTAATTGTGTAATGTCACAGTATCACAGTATACTTGTAGCAGGGCTTCATTACATATTATAATTTAAGTTCAGCATGTAAAAATGCAGTCTTGCTATATAATAAAATGTGCACAATGTACACAAAGATTACAACAAAGTAAATGGAAAGAATAATAGTCACAACACAATCAAAAGTGAATATTGCAAAATTATAAAGAACAAACTTGTCTCCAAAGAAGTCACTCAATCCCAATTACCTTGCCCAAAAAAGTGTTTATGTTTCGCATCTGTAACACCCTACCTCCACTTAAAAAAAAGATTAAATAATCTAGGCAAGTTGTGATTGTTAAACTAAGGTGGTAATTTTCAAAGTAGAGAGAAAGAGTCAGATATGAGTTGTGGAAGTTGAAATGGTAAGAAGAAATGAATATATGGGGGTAAGAGAGAGTGAGGAGCAGAGGATAAGAATGAGGTTATGAGTTTAGGAGACTGGAAAGATGATGGTCGGTGCCTTTCACAGAGATGGAAGTTTTAGGCATGTGATACTTAAGATGTTTCCAGGACTTCCACTTTGAAATGTTTAATAGGCAGTAGGTGACATGCAAATGAAAATTACAGTAACTGGGGATGCATTTATATATCTGTGAGTTATTTACATTAAAGATGATGTTTAAACCAACAGAATCTGATGAAGTTACTGAGAAAGTGTAGAAATTTGGTTCTTAATTTTTTGTATATGTAATGGACACTTTTGCCAGTCTAATCAAACCTATACATTCTTCTAATAATATTTTTTAAATGCATAAAGTAAAATTTAAAGGATTACAAAGGAAACTAATTATGTGGATATAAAGATTTATTTTATCCCATCTGAACTGCTAGACTCCCATTGATTCCAATTTATGAACTACTGTGCAGGAAGAGAGACCTTAATGTGTGACCTTGGGCAAGTCACTTAATCCCAATTGCTAAAAAATATAAAAGAACCAGTGACAAAAAGGGAGAAGAAGAGTATCTATGGACATCTACTTTTAGGGTTCATTTGAATGATGAACCAGCCAAAAAAAATGGAGAAAGATTTGTCAGATAGGTGAAAGAAGAACAAATTAAGATAGGGATAAGATCATCATATTAACTTCAAGATAAGGATGGGGACTGACTTGTGATTTCTTTCTTTCTTTCTTTTTTTTTTTTTTTTTTGTTTTATTCACAATATTTGTTTTTATAGTACAAACATTTGCAGATCATTCCCTATTTTCTGAGAGGTCTATTGAAGTAAGATAAAGTTACTAAGTTAAACTAACAAAAACAGTGATTGCATAAGAAAGCATATACATTTCAAAGTGGCCTTGACCTGAATTCAAATTTGATATCAGATACTCCACACTAGTCGTGGTTTTGGAGAAGTCACTTAGCCCCCATTGCCTTGCCAAAAAAAAAAAAAAAAAAAAAAAAAAGAAAAGAAAAAAAAAGTGTACATTTCACATCTATAACACCTTCCCTCTACTTAAAAAAAAAGACAGAAATTTATCTTCTCTCCCTCCTATCTCCTATCCCATTAGGAAAAAATAAAACAAAAACAAATTTTTTTGGGCTGTGTATGTGTGTGAATATAAAGTGTGTGTGCACATACATACATGTATACTCATACACACATGTACACATGTATATATAAACAAAGTATATACATTATATGTGTATTCATGATATAGACAATAGATATACATATACATATATATATATATATATATATATATATATATATATATATATATATACAATGTATATATGCACACATAAAATCTATATGTATATAATATATATATGACTTAGATTGATAAACATGTAAGTACCAGGGCAACTAGGTGGTACAGTGGATAGAGCACTGGACTTGGAATCAGAAAGACTCATTTTTATGAGTTCAAAGCTCTCCTCAGACTCTTACTAGCTGTGTGATCCTAGGTAAGTGACTTAATCCTGCTTGCTTCAGTTGCCTCATCTATATGAGTTGGAGAAGGAAATGACAAACCGCTTCAGGATTTTTGCCCCAAACCCCAAAATAGAGTCAGAGGGAATTTGAAATGATTGAACCACAAAAATACGTATGTGTGTATCTTTCATTCTGGATCCTAAATCCATCATTTAATAATGGATAGAATATATACTATAATGAATACTATTCATATATATTCTGGAATCATGGGCACAGGAGCCATCGCCAGTTTTCTTTAATTGTGTCTTGCCACTGGATTCCTGTTTCTGGAGGAGAGAGAAAGGCTGATGACTTTGCACTGCTCTGCTTTTAAAAATCCAATTGACTTGCAAATCAAGACATCTCTTTCTTGATGTCATTTTTTTTTTTTTTTTTTTTTTTTTAGCACAATGGATAAGCAATAACAATCTAGAGTCATGAATGATCATTATAGTGATCATAATTCTTAAGTTTTCATAGTTGTTTTAGTATAGTACTGTTATTATATAAATTATTATTCTGACCTGTGGTTTCATTGCTATAGGCCAAATATGGGAACTCCTTTTACAAATGCAGGTCCCCACTGTCTGCAAATAATCTGAAAATTATTTGGGGTGTTAAGACAGAATTTATACAATGTCACAGAAGTAGTAGTTCAGTTTTGGACATACTGAGTTTGAGATATCTATAGAATATCTAGCTCATAGGTTGTTGATAATGGGACTTGAAATGGAGATTTTCCTGATTCTGAGATCAATTCTTTATCTACTGGTCTCAAAAGTTGAGGAAAAGTTGGAGCACAACTCAAGCTAGAGAAGGAGAAAGGACTTAATCTGGAGGAGCAAAGATATTGAAGACAAATTCCTGAAGAAACAATTTCAGGTGGTTGAGAATTGGTGAGGCAAGATAAGCAAGAAAATGTCCTAGCATGGATCTAAGAAAGAACCTCCTCAGAGATCTAGCTAGCCTCTCCTTTACAAGACAGATAAAGACATGGAGGTGCTGAGATGTTAAAATACCATGTCCATGGTCCAAAGGGCAATTAAGTATGGGAAGTGTAAGTTGAGTCAATATTCTTTGACTCCAAAAACCAGAGTTCTTTCAACATATATACAGTTTTCAGAAAACAAAAGAATAGTTTTTGTGAGAAAAGGGAATGAAAGCTAGGTGTGGCTGCCAAACTATGAAGATTAAAAGAAAGAAAAGTCAGTTTGGGTGGAGTTTTCAAGTTGTTAAGAGGTGATAAAAGAGTTTGAGTGTAAAGAGATGATTAAAGAAAGGCCTCAAGGTTTTAGGAAGTACCTAAAAATATATTGTAAATTTTTACCAACAATATAAATGACTAGTTATAATATCTCAAACTGTATAGAGTGCCTGGGAAAGTTTTACAGTGACTACATTAAATCTATGATGGTTATGATTCCATTGGTGACTGCAGTCTTGGATCAATAATTCAGTTTTATCTCTCCTCCCAGAAGAGGTGAACTCTAGATTATTAGGAACGTTCCTTAAAACACACACACACACACACACACACACACACACACACACACACACACACACATTCACATGCCTACAAATGGAAACTAGGCTTTAATTTCAAAATATAAAGTATTTGAAATGGCAGAGATAACTTGACCTGGGACAAAAAGGTTGACGAGTAGAAGAATATCACAAAAAGGAGAAAGAGAAGGACCACCGTATATTTGAAGTTGAAAAACAAATTTGAGATTATTACTCAAGAGGAGGGAGCTGCTTTTTTGATAGTGACTGCTTATTCTCCAAAGAATGCAATAGATTCAGTAGTGAATGAGTATTGAGAAAGGATCAGAAGAAAAGAGTAATTATAGTGCTTTGTGACTGTCTATTGGGGGAAACCTAGTCAGCTTTTTTTTTTTTTTTTAATCAGAGTGACCTCGGACAAGTCCCTTATGGGCCTCAGTTTCCTTATCTATAAAATAAGCATGATTGACTACATGCCTCTAAGGTTACTTTGCCACTGCACCTATGATCTGATGATACTTAAAGTCATATATATCACTGAGACTTGTAGTCATGATTGATCTATGGCTCTGAATTGGTATATCTTATTCAAAAGAAGGGGGCTAGAAAGAGAATACTGCATATTAAGGAAGTATACTTATGAGAGGAGGAATGGGAGAAAGGAAGCATAGTAGAAAACATTTGAGTGATTGTCAATGGAGGAAGTCTACTCAACAAGTCAAGTCAATGTGCATTTATTAAGCACATACTATGTGCCACATATAATAACAATACAGTAAGATTGATGGGATTCTGACTTTTGCCCTCATCCCAGACCTGCCCTTCTCCCCAGCCCAAACTCCACAGGAATCCTCAATCATTAGTTCACAAGTATAGGTCTACGTGATCAATAATTCCATCATTCATCAGTTTAGACATTAGCCAATAACAAAGTATCACCAATAGGATGTAGATTAGGATGTTGAACCACAATTTTCAGCAATTATTTGCCCTGCATGGCAACTGAGCATTATATTTATTTGCTGTCTTCTGAGTGAACTTATGATGAAATCAGGCTAATCATAATATTATCATATATTAGTATTCCCCCTTCTCCATTGGACTTTTGTGTATTCATTCTGGATAACCACATGCACAGTTCCATCAAAGCTTTAGGACCTCCCTGTGTTAGCAAACTCCTCCTGTAACCTCAAAATCTATATATCGTGTGATATAATTAGATTCCATAAATATCTTTGTCTTGCTTTGCTGGGCTGCTAACTCCTGCTAAATTCCAAAAAGGAGCACAGCCTGCTCTGAGTATATGATTCTTAATAATCTTAATAAATGCCTTTACCTAATTTGGAGATGGCCTGAGTCCTGAATTTTTAAAAAGATGACATTTCAGATTATCTGCTTGAATCCCAACAATATGTCACTCAGCAGTCTTTAATGCATTTAAGTCACCTAGTTCATATAAACTATCTCCTTAGATGATGAGAAAAACTTGCAGATGTGATTATTGAAATTTCAAATCACTATCAGTGATTTGAAAGATAGTCAAAATGGCAGAAATATAATGGGACATGAGAAGGGCAAATGCTGTCCTAATTAAATTTTTGTTAAAGAGAAGAAAACAGAACCTTCTAATCATAGGTCAATGAGCTTGACCATGACTCCTGGAAAAATTGTAGAATATTTGATTAAGGAGATGGTTGGTGATAGTTAGGAAAATAAGAAATGATCATGAGCCAGAAAGGCTTCTTCAAGAACAAGGCATGCTATTTTAATCTTTCTTTCTTCTTTCTTTCTTTCTTTCTTTCTTTCTTTCTTTCTTTCTTTCTTTCTTTCTTTCTTTCTTTCTTTCTTTCTTTCTTTCTTTCTTTCTTTCTTTCTTTCTTTCTTTCTTTCTTTCTTTCTTTCTTTCTTTCTTTCTTTCTTTCTTTCTTTCTTTCTTTTCTTTCTTTCTTTCTTTCTTTCTTTTCTTTCTTTCTTTCTTTCTTTCTTTCTTTCTTTCTTTCTTTCTTTCTTTCTTTCTTTCTTTCTTTCTTTCTTTCTTTCTTTCTTTCTTTCTTTCTTTTTTAAAGCTTGCTAAACTAGTAGATCGGTTTCTCTGATTTTTGGAAAGTGCTTGGTGAAGTATGTCACCTTGTTCTTGGGGAAAAGATAGATACATGTGGGATAGATGATGGTACAATTGAATGAATTTGGAAATCAATAAATGGCCTGATTCAAAGAGTAGTCATTAATGATTCAATGTCAACTTGGAAGGAGGTCTCTAGTGGATTTCCTCAAAAATCTGTGCTACCAAGGTTTTTTCCTTTTTTTATGATCAAGGCACAGATGACATGATTATCAAATTTTAGGATGATACAAAGCTGGAAAGTGTTTCTAAGACATAGGATGATAGTCAAAACTTCAAAATATTTTGTCAGTTTAGAACCTAGGGGTGAATTTAATGAGATTAAATGTTATTAGCATCCAAGTTAGGTGGTATTCTGGTTAGAATGTTAGGCCTGAAATCAGGCCTCGAGTTCAAATCTTGCCTCAAACCATTGCTAGCTTGGATAGCCTCTTTCAACTCTACTTTTCTCATCTGTAAAATGGGAATAATAATAATAATAGTGCCTTTGGGACAGTTATGTGATGCCATAGTGCATACAGTGCCTGGCCTGGAGTCTTCCTGAATTCAAATATGGCTTTACACTTACTAATTTTGTGATTTTGGCCAAGTCACAACCCTATTTGCCTCAGTTTCCTCACCTGGAAAAATAAACTGGAAAAGAAAATGGCAAAACCACCCCAGTAGCTTTGCCAAGAAAACTCCAACATAGGGTCACAAAGAGTCACATATAATTGAACAATAGCAAAAAGTCATGATGAGATAAATTCTAAAGTACTTTGCTCAGGTCTGACTACCAAATTTTAGAAAGGACATTGATGTATCAAGTAGGAAGTGTATCAAGGGGAAGATGACCAGGGCATTGAAGATCCTCAAGCATTCAAACAATTAGAGCCATTCCAAAGACAATAATAGGCTGAGTCTGGGTAACAACCTCTTTGGTTCATTTTAGTGAGGATTCTTTTGGAGAAGGGTTGGTTGAGATGACCACTGATGGACTCTTTCAACTCTGAAATTCTGTGATTCTTACTATACTATACTAACTATACTTACTATACTAACTTACTATACTATACTAACATTTAAACTCCTTTCAGAAGGATAAAGGGATGTATTCTACCATCCCAAAAATCCTAGTGGTAAATGATTAGAAAACTGGAATTTCCAATCTGGGAATGTTTATAAGCTTTTTCAAGAGGAATGAACTTTAGAGTTTTAAATTTTAATTTGTTAATACCAGCTGACTGGTGCCACCTTCTTTTCTCCCCCTCTGACTGTTTCCCTGAGTCATTTATCAACAGCATGATGTGGTGCCTGCAGAAAGTGCCTGCAGAAAGTGCCAAGTGAGTGGGAAAGGCATGGCCAAATGAAGTCAAGGTGCTGATTACACAGCTTTGAATTAACAGAGCTGTGAAATGTAAGCCTTGAAAAGCTAGGGAACTTCTATAAATAAACCAAGTCTAACCACGGTCAGAACTAGGAAACTGAGTCTCCACTTCAAAGTGAAGTCTATTGAGATCCATAAAACAGAGGCCCATCTCTCAAATCTCCCTGAGGAAGAGATAAAATTTATCAGATAGAAGCATTTAGAAGAAGCTACTGTGAAATGGAGGCGGTCAGAAATCTGCTCACTTGTTCCTGTTAAAGAGAAAACTCATTCGTTGACAAAGGAGATGGAAGAGTTGGAGACTGGTGTGAAAAGGGAAAATGCAAGCATCCAACAATTCAAGAACTTTCTGATTTAGTGCAACCATTACCATTTTCCCAGCATGGGAAATATACATAGTAATATGGCAAAATTTTCAACAACTTGCTTAGCTGGCTTAAGATAATATATCCTTAAGGTTATATTATCTGGTGTGCCAGACCTGGAGTCTGGAAGACATTTTCCTGAATTCATTTGCTCTCAATCATATAGTAGCTATATGACCCTGGACAAGTCACTTAACCTTGATTGCCCCTCAATAACAACAACAAAAAAGAATGGATTGAGGAGTGCAGCAAATCGTTAGTTTAGAATTACTTTCTTTCCTCTTCCTCCTCCTCTTTCTTCTCCTTTTCCTCTTCTCCTTGTCCTCCTCCTCCTCCTTCTCTTCCTCCTCCTCCTCTTCTTCCTCCTCCTTTGCAAGTATTCACTTTTATTATTTATGCTGTATAGACATGTGTGTGTATATATATATATACCTACATATATATATGTATATATATATATGTATATATATACCTACATCTTTCTCCCATTAGAATATATGCTTCTTTTATTTTTTAAAAAACTCTTTTTTTTTCCCAAAACATATGAATGGAGAATTTTTCAACATTTACCCTTGAAAAACTTTGCATTCCAATTTTCCTCCCTATCTCTCCCTCCCTCCCCTAGATGGCTAGTAATCCAATATATGTTAAACATGGTAAACTATATGTTAAATCTAATATATGCAAACCTATCTTCCTGCATAAGAAAAATCAGATCAAAAAGGAAAAAAAATGGGAAAAAATATAAGCAAACAAAAAAAGAGTAAAAATGCTATGTTGTGAGCCACATTCAGTTCCCACAGTCCTCTTTCTGGGTGTAGATGGCTTTTTGCATCACAGGTCTATTGGAATTGGCCTACATCATCTCATTATTGAAAAGAGCCACATCCATCAGAATTGATCATTGTATAATCTTGTTGTTGCCATGTATAATGATTTCCTGGTTCTGCTCATTTCACTTAGCATCAGTTCATGTAAATCTCTCCAGGCCTCTCTGAAATCATCTTGCTGGTCATTTCTTATAGAACAATAATAGAATATATGCTTCTTGAGAACAGGGATGGACAGTTTTTTTCTTTGTTCTTATATGTATAGTGTCCGAAACTGTACCTGAAACTAAATAAATGCTTGTTGATTGATTGATTGTACAAGAAATTAACTCTGAAGAATAGAATGGCTTATAGTTAATGGAACATGAATCTTGATTCTCAAGAGAAATAGGAAGATTAGTGTGGAAATGACTGCATTAGTATTTTGGAAAAATGAATTCAGTGATGCAATCTTGTCATTTTACTTGCCTTCTCTGTTTTCCAAATACAAAATGTGAATATGTACAATATATGTTTATATTCACTACATAAATGTATGTAAATATCTGTGTATGTACATATATATATATATCACTATATAGAAATGGTGAGAGCAAATTTGATTTTAAACATCAGTTGTTTAGTCATTTCCAATTTATAGACAATAAGTTTAAAATCTTTGAAAGAAAGCATTAGGCAAACTCAAAGCACTATGTTGGTATTTTAATCCTGAATGCCATGTGTAGTGAGCACAAAGTTATAATTTCTCAGATTCTGATTTTCTTTGTCCACATTATGTCTCAATCTGTTCCATTTTGTCATACATCTTTAGATATGTAAGAAAAAGACAGACTAGAAGTCTCATTGAAAGAATAAATTTGGGGGGGTAAGCAGTAAGCAATAAACAATATTTTTATAGGACCATAAGTTTAGAGGTAAAAGAGACCTTAGAGTCAAGTTGAGTGAAATCAGAAAATATTTATTAAATATTTGTGGTGTGCTAGATAACATACTAAATGCTGGGAGTACAAATGTAAGCAGAAGGAAAGATGGCCCCTGTCCTCTGTGAGCTTACATTGTAGTAGGGGAAGACAACACATAAAAAGGAATCCAGATTGGGGAGGAGGCAGAAGGCACTAGCTCAGAGGTAGATTGGAAAAACAAGTTTACAGAGTCAGGAGGAGAGCAAGGAGAGGAATGAAGGAATGAATATGGCTAGCCTGAGTATTACCAATTAGAGGTCACAGGGGCAGAGTGATCATGGAGGATAAGAAGACCACAAGGTTGGAATTAAAGTTCCAGGATGAGAAGGCCTCAAGGGGACATAACACATAGATGGGAATTGTGACCAGGGAAAGAAGTTTTGTTTAAGGAATTACAGAAATGGGAGTAGAGCATAGGCCAATCAACAGTCATATCCTTCCAGAAAAGGAGGAGGAAGAGGAAGGAAGGAGGAAGAGAAGGAGAGAGGAGAGAAGAGGAAGGAGGAAGATGAGAAAGAGAATAAGTAGTATTGATAGCATTGATTTAGATTTGATTACTGTTCTGAGAAAAAAGTTAGGGTGTATCCAGTGCTGTGACAGATAAGTTATCTGGGTAGATGGAAGGAAACCATAGGCTGGGCCTAGACAGATATAATTTGTTAGATGAGTTTTGCTTACTCATTGGCTCATCAAGGTCAGTGAGTGAGGAAATGTGTATGACTGGAAGGAATACCTTTGTCTACATCCTTCTCTGAACTGTGCAGTTTTTATATTCTATCTGTTTTGAAAGTCTCACCTTTTGAGTCATCATCTTTGAATCAGTGAAGAGTAGGACTACAAAGGTCACAGTTAAAATGTACCTGTTGCCCAGAACTCTGGTCAGCAAATTAGCATGGACTAATTGATTAGATTAGCTGTGGACAGGAGAGGATAAAGTGCTGAAGAATGAGGCAGTGACAAAATATAGGTAGTTGTTGTTGTTTGTCCTTTGTTCTCAGAGGACCAAGACATCAGGTGATGCTATGATAAGCTAGTGCAACTATGCAAGATCACTTGCCTCACTTTCTCCTCTGGAATCATCTGGGTCTGATGGCAAGATATAGATATATATCATAGAACAACTGGACAACTGGAGATAGCCTTGGAGGCAATGAGAGACATAGGCCTTTTTAAGAAAAGGTCTTTAAAAGGTCTCAGTTGGACTGAGGCAAGACCCAATCAGTGACTAAGCCTAGATAAGAAATAGAGATAATAGAGCAGAAGAATAGAACACGTTAGAAGTTGAAGATCTAAGGTAATAGAATGCTGGGCAGTGTTGGAGAAAGAATTGTGGGACATTAGTAGTGGGGGAACTTTAAAAGTGAAGGCAGGGAGTATAGATGACACATTTTATTTCAAAGTTCTCTGCAGGGCAATTCTTGGTTTTGGAAAGATAGATATCTGAGAAAGATAATGGAGATGAAAGGAAGGAAGAATGTCATAGGGAAAGGGAAAGAGAAAGAAGAAAAAGAAATGGAGAAGATAAATAAAAAAACCAGAATGATTAAGCCATGTGAAATATATCCGAGATTACAGATTGGAGTGTAAGGCAGAGAAAAGTATTTGTGTTTTATCCCAGAGGCAAAGGAAGCCAGTGAAGGTAGGGTTTGTCTTTTTTTTGGAAGGAGATTAGTTATAATGTCTGGGCTAGTTCTCTGGAGGGTCTCAGGATCCATCAGAGTCAGGATCAAAGTCCTTGGTCTTTAGGGGGAAAAGTGAAGGAGGCAGGCAAGCTGCCACAAGGCTTACGAAAGAATCCTGGTCTCTGGAGTCAGGAGGCTGAAGTCTCTCTCCTCCTCCTATGGCAGAGTGACTTGAGCTCTCTCCCTCAACCCTCTAATCCTTTCCTGTGATTACCTCACCACCACACATTCAACAAGCACCATCGCATTTAAATATATATATATATATATATATATATATATATATATATATATATATAAAATCAAATAGGTAATTAGCCATAAGTGCTCTGTGGTCTCAGATTCAAGTACATTTTTTCAGAGTTTCTGTCCTCTACAGATAGTGACATGGTCAGACTGGGCTTTAGGAATACCAGTATGGCAGCTGTGTTGGAAATATACTGGAGAAGAAATAATCTGGAGGCTAGGACACCAATTATGGAATTGCTACAATAGTTTAGTAGCACAGGGTAGAGGTGGTGAGGGATAAGGGGTGATGGGTGGAAAGGAGAAAGATGTGAGAAATGAGGAGGTAAAATCAACATGATTTGTCAATTTATTCATTATAAGTAAAGGATACTGAAGAATCAAAGGTGCTAAATTTGAATACCCGAGACTAAAAGGATGGTAGTCCTTTTGACATAAATGGGGAAATTAGGAAGAAAGATAGTTTTTTTTGGGGGGGGCATGTTAAATCTGACATGCCTACAGGACATCTTGTTTTTGATGTCCAAAAAACCTAATTAGAAACAAAGGACTAGAGATTAGGAGAGAGACTTGGATTAAATATAAAGATCTGGAAATCATGTGCTTATATAAAATTGATAATTGTGCTCATAGGAACTGATAAGAAACTATATATGGAAAAGAGAGAACAGGACAGAATCTTGGGGAGACACCTAAGTGATCATGACATGGATAAAGATGCATCACAGGGAACTAAGAAAGAGAAGTCAAATATGAGAGAACCAGTAGAGAACAGTGTCATAAAATTCTAGAGAGGAGAGAATATCCAGGAGGATATGGTAATAGACAATACAAAGACAGCAGAGAGGTCAAGAAAGATGAGGATTTTTTAAAATTTTATAATTATAAATTTTTTTGACAGTACATATGCATGAGTAATTTTTTCTTATAATATTATCCCTTATATTCATTTTTCCAAATTTTTCCCTCCCTCTACTCCCTCCCCTTGATGACAGGCAATCCCATACATTTTACATGTGTTACAGTATAACCTAGATACAATATAGGTGTGTAAATACCATTTTCTTGTTGCACATTAAGTATTAGATTCTGAAGGTATAAGTAACCTGGGTAGACAGACAGTAGTGCTAACAGTTTACATTCACTTCCCTATGTTCCTTCTCTGGGTGTAGTTGTTTCTGTCCATCATTGATCAACTGGAAGTGAGTTGGATCTTCTTTATGTTGAAGATATCCAAGAAGGATGAGGATTAAGGCAAATGAAAGATTACTGATACCTTTGGAATTTTAGTTTCAGTTGAAGAGTAGGTCAAAAATCAATTTGTATATGGCTTAAAAGAGAATGAAAGGAGGGTAAGTGGATGTGCTTTTTGTAGATATTTTTGTCATGGAGTTTAGTAGGGAAAAAGAGGAGAGATAGTAGATAATACCTGGAATTTTTTTTTTTTTTTTTTTTTTTTTTTTTTTTTTTTTAAAGATCGTGCACATTTAGGGGCAGTTGGTGGTACAGTGGATAGTGTGGTGGGCCTAGAGTGAGGTAGAGTTGCCCTCAGACACTTGTTAGCTATGTGACCCTGGGCAAATTACTTAAACTATTTTTCCTCAGTTTCCTCAACCGTAAATAATCGTATCTACCTCACAGGATTGTTGTGAGGATTCAATGAGATAATCATTGTAAAAGTGCTTAACATAGTATGTGGCACACAATGGGCACTGTATAAATAATGCTTATCTCTGTCCAGTAGGAAAAGAGAAGTAGAAAAGGAGAAGTTGTGGAAACAGATATAGAAAGAGACAGAGACAAAGAGAGAAGTTAAAAAAAAACAACACATAGACACACACACAGACAGAGATACACACAGAGAGAAATGTTAGTGGGGCTAATAGAAAAGATTGGAGGAGATGGCATCAAGGATGCCATGTAGAAGGGTTTGTCTTGAAAAGGGGCTACCTCTTTTTTGTTTTTAATTTTTAAAAAATTTAGGTTATATATGTACATTTTTTGCATATTCCTATATGAGTCATATTGGGAGAGAAAAATCAGAACAGGGAAAACTATGAGAAAGAAAAAGACGAACAAAGGTGAAAATAGTGTGTGTTGATCCATAGTTTCCATAGGTGTCTCTTTGGAAATAGATGCGTTTTCCATCCAAAGTTTATTGGAATTGCTTTGGATCACTGAATTGCTGAGAAGAATCAAGTCTATCATAGTTGTTCATTACATAATTTTGCTGCTGCCATTTACAATGTTTTCCTGATTCTGCTTTCTTTACTCAGCATCAGTTCATGTAAATCTTTCCAGGATTTTCTGAAATCAGCCTGTTCATAATTTTTTATGGAACAATAATATTCCATTACTTTTATATACTATAATTTATTTATCCATTCCCCAATTGATGGTCACCTACTTCCAAATCTTTGCCGCCACAAAGAGAGCTGCTAAAACATTTTTGCACAGGTGGATCTGAAAAGGGCCTACCTCTTGATCAGAAACAAAGAGGAAATAGTAAGGGGAAAACATTTGGGCAGTGTGCTATGAGGAGGGGAAAAGAGGAAGCTCTAAAGAGAACATCTTAATTTTTTTTTTTTCCAGTGAAGTATGAGTCAAGGTCCTCATCAGAGAGGATGGGAAAACGAGGTATGGGAGGAAACTTGAGGAGAGATGAAAAAGGGTTAGAATAGCCATTATGGTAAATGAGAGAATGAATAAATTGGGGAGGAGTACAATGATCCCTTTTATTACAGTGAAGATCCTATAGACATTACATAAATTTGTTGTGAACCCATTCAGCGGTTTTGTGATTTTTTCTTTAGTTCAGTTAGCAGCCTAGAGTAAAGGAGGTAGATAGTGGAAGCAATCTCCAGATTGGGTATGCAATATGTGATAATGATAGGTTAAGGGATTAAAGTATTAAAGAGTAGAGGATAGTTTAGAACAGTGATGACCAATTCAAATAGAAATGGAGAACACTAAATCATATATAAGAAATTCTGCCAGTCATATATTGACAGTTTTAAAATGTAATGTTATCTCTATTTTATTTTATTTTTATGTATTTTGCTAAATATTTCCCAATTACATTTTAATTTGGTTTGTGATACACTTAGGAGTGTTGCAGAGCAGGTTGTGTGTTTGATTTGATGTGTCAATTGGTTTACCAAGTGAAAGGGTAGGGGATGAAAAATAGTATAGAAAATGAAGGGATGATGGATCTGGTAAAGGATAGGGGGAATGGAAGTCACAGTGAGGACAAAGAGCAAGGCTGGGATTGTTAGGGGAAGGTGAAGGTGAAATGACTACATATGATCATATGATTTTACAGAAAGGGAAATATGTTACAGGAGGTATAGTCAGACATGTTTAACTGAAATGTGTGGGTTTTAGTGGACTGCAAGTTCTCCTCCCAACATATTTCCCTTTCTGTCAAATCCACTCTCACTTTTCAATCTCCCTTGTCTACTGGCTTCTTCCCTACTGCCTGTAAATATGCCCATGTTTCCTCTCAACCCTAAACCAGCAGTGTTACATATGTTTTG